>NC_048598.1:0-177500 GCF_003668045.3 Cricetulus griseus | reverse complement strand
TATTGGAAACCTACACCCCATTTGAAACAGGCTGTGGGTTCCACCAGGCCTGCGGCCTAGGCTGGGAAAGCTCCCTCTCTCCACAGGTGTGCCCGGCCCCCAGCCGACCAGCTGCACCACGTAAGCGCATTCCCGCTGCAGCTGAGCTGCTCAGAACCATTCACCCAGCTTGGAGACAGTTTCTAGCTGCCTAGAGTCGAGTAGGCCTCGGCTTTCAGCAGCAGCTTCCCCTGGCCCCTGCTGCAGTAAAGCCGCATGTCTTTCAGTGGTTACGGCCGTATACTCTCTAAGATAAGCACAGCTGCTTTGTGACCTCTCTCCACTGCTGCCACAGACGGCTGCCAAACACTGCACCAAGTAGCTGAACGCCCGTGCTACCTACTGGTCAAAGATAGTTACTGCATCTGGAGAAAAATCAGGTAAAATTATGGCGGAATATTTATCATTTGCTAAAATTGGTAATATTTTTGCTTGTTATGTGAATTCCATGTTTGAGGAGGATGCTAATTTGCCAATTACTGGCCTATATACCCTAATAGCAGTTAGCTTGCTGGTACAAATATTATTACTAACCAGAGGACTCAGGAACAGGGATAAGGATAACCTACCCATCTGCTTACAGGAAATAACAGCTTTACGCAATGAGGTTTTGGAGAACAGATTAGGTCAGCCCACAATTGTGCAGCAAATGGAACAGAAATTGGATGATAAGCTTGGCTCTGTGTCCAATACGCTAAAGACAGAGCTGTCTATTACCCAAGATGGGGTTGGGGGTTACAGATTTCCCCAGAAAAGATACAAAGAGGAAATTCTATCAACTAGGTTACAAGATAGACTTACAAAGAATCAGACCTCAAAAGGTACAAATTAGGAGAGATCGTTATCAAACTCTTAATTCTTTTCAGAAATTATTAGGGGAAATTTCTCAGTTACAGACGATTATTGGTGTAGAAGGACATGACTTAAAGCATTTAAAAATGGCCCTTAAAGGTGATAAGGACCTAAACAGTCCTAGAATATTATCTGCTGAGGCAGAAAAAGAGTTACAGTGGGTAGAAAGCAGAATATTGGATGCACATGTAGATCGGATAAACCTTAATTTAGACTGTATTCTGGTTATCTTGCCATCCAGAGAATACCCTTCTGGGATTCTGATGCAGAGGGAAGACACTATATTAGAATGGATATTTCTGCCACATAAACAGAATAAAAAGTTAAAGACATATATAGAAAAGATTTCTGATTTGATTCTAAAGGGCAAATTAAGACTTTGTCAACTGGAAAAGATCCAGCAGAAATTATAGTACCTTTAACTAAAAAAGAATTTTCCTCCTTGTGGAAGGATAATGAATATTGGCAAATAGCTCTTACTGACTTTTTGGGAACAATTAGCAACAATTATCCCAAAACTGACAGAATTAAATTCATAAAAAAGACAGTCTGGATTCTTCCACGTATTGTAAGACAAACTCCCATTTCTGGAGTTCTTACCTTCTACATTGATGCCAACAAATCAGGTAAGGCAGATTATAAAACAGGTGAGGTAAGTAAAGTAGTTCAAAGTCCATATACATCTGTACAGAAGGCAGAATTATATGCAATTCTCATGGTGCTTATGAATTTTACAGAACCTCTTAATATAGTTACTGATTCCCAATATGCAGACAGAGTCGTCTTACACAGACGACTGCAGAATTTGTGCCTGATAATACAAAATTAACCTCACTGTTTTTATAATTACAGGAAACTATCAGAAACAGAAGTAATCCTCTATACATTACACATATCAGATCCCATACGGGTCTGCCAGGCCCACTAGCACAAGGCAATGATGAGATTGATCGTTTATTAATTGGAAGTGTGCTAGAAGCCTCAGAATTTCATAAGAAACATCATGTAAATAGCAAAGGTTTGAAAAAGGACTTCTCCATCACTTGGCAACAAGCCAAGAAAATAGTGAGAAACTGTCCTACTTGTTCCTTTTATAACCAAACTCCATTGCCAGCAGGTTGTAATCCCAAAGGCATTCGGAGAAGTGAGGTTTGGCAGATGGATGTCTTTCACTTTGCAGAATTTGGAAATTTGAAATATGTACATCATACTATAGACACATTCTCAGGGTTCCAATGGGCTACTGCTCTTAACTCAAAAGCTGATTCTGTTATTATACACCTGCTAGAGGTGATGGCAGTTATGGGTATACCTGCACAAATAAAAACTGACAATGCTCCAGCATATGTCTCCACAAATTTAGAACAGTTTTTCAAATATTATAACATAAAGCATGTTACCGCTATACCACACAATCCTACAGGACAAGCAGTGGTTGAGAGATCTGATAGAACACTAAAGGAGATGCTCAACAAACAAGCTTGGAAGACTAAACCCCCCAAACACAGGTTGCATAATGCTTTATTAACACTAAACTTTCTTAATGCCAATGAAAAAGGACAAACAGCTTTGGAAAGACACTGGACTACAGAAAAGACTGCTGAACTGAATCAGCTGGTATACTTCAAAGATGTACTAACCTCTGTATGGAAACCAGGACATGTGTTACGTTGGGGTAGGGGTTTTGCATTGGTTTCCACAGGAGAAGAAAAACTTTGGATACCATCAAAGTTGATCAAGATTCACGCTGAAAAGGAAAAACCTCTCGACGAGGACAAATGACAGGTATTCTACTAAGGTATATCTTATAAACTAAATAGTAACCTTCCAAAGGAAAGGGAAGTGTTTTGCTTTTATCTTCACAGGAAAACTCATCTTCAGAAGGCAAAGGACACTGCATGGGTATATACTTAAGAAGGGAAGGTAGCTAAACCATCAAACAAAAGGAACGTGCCATATGGTAAACTTTACAGCTGTCTCTCAGAGAACTCTATTTCTCTTTATTTTCTAGTCCCTATTCAATTAAATCAATGCTGGATTTAGAGGTGGATTTGGTTTTCGTCCTCTAAAATCCAAGCACATTATTTAACTAAACTTTAGAGTTTCTGTATTGTATCAAGAAGCCAATTGATGTAATACAGAATAAAAGAAGAATTTGGGGACTGTCTTTGTCTTTTCTCAGATCTTTCTTTCAAGGTGTACACCCTCTCGTAATCGTTATTATTTCATGGTTGCTTTTCCTAGTATGTGTACATACACAAGCAAACATTTCTCTGCTGTTTATGTTTGAGTCCCACACAGCCAAAGAAGACCTGCCTGACAGCAATCCCTGCACACCCTGGAAAGAAAATGGGCCACACCTCCTCAACTGCACTGGATCCAACTTGCTCCATTTCAACGGACACTCCCGCCAGAGCTTCAGGTACTGACTTCAATCAAGTTGAGGATTTCAAGCGAGATCTTCCATCAAGAGAATCCCATCTAACATGGACTGGATACAATCCACTCAAGACCTTTACTATACTAACATTTTCTTCCTACAGGACCCCACATGACTATCATCATCCCATTTCAGCAGGAAGTAACTTGGAGGATGCTACGCCCCCTTTCCCCATTGTTGTCACTTTGGATAGTATGTATGCATAGTTAGAGATAGCTTCCTATTGTTTATGGTTGGGATTGGAAGGAGGTGTTCAGGCTTGGACACCTCTTTCAGATGACTTTATGGTTTAGTTAAAATAGTTAGGGTATGACACAAGCAGATTGTTGTGTCTTCTTATATTTCACCTTTATGATTGTTAATTTTGGATATTTTGCCCTGTTAAGTCTTAATCCTCTTTTAGACTAAAAGGGGAATTGTAGGGGAAGCTGTAGCCACGCATACTTAGGGGCTGGCTACAGGTGTGTCTGACCATGCCCACGAGGGCGTGGTCAGGGTAATGTAGAGTAAGAGTTTCAGATGGCTAGACACTTTCAGTTTCCCTTTCGGTTTGCTGTACAGACTGCTGTCACGCCGGCTGGCTAGGTCGCTTTGTAAGTCAGGCTTTTCCCTATTAAATACCTTTATATTTCTACCTGACTCTGTATTGGTAATTTCCCACTTTACTAATCATCTTCAGTACAGATACTGTAGGCTGTTTGCTGAATGCCAATTACTTGCTACTAGGCTGGATGCTAATGGCAATGGACTCCCTCATGTGGCTGAACTCAAGAAAGTCTACCTAGAAAGGCTTAGTAGGCTAAATGCTACAGTTTGGCTGCAAATATCCATCACCGTCACTCTTGGATTCCAGTTGTTTTTGGGAGGTGGTAGAATCTTTGGGACATGGGGTCAATCCAGCAGTGTGGGACAGTAAGGGAATGACTTTCAATGATATATCCACTTCGGGGTCAGGCCAATGCTGTCTGTTTCCTGTTCTGATACCAAGCAAGAACCCAGCTGTTATAGTCTCCCAGTGCTGCAGATGAAGCTGTTCCATTTGTCATGCCTTCACAACCAGCACGGACTGAACCCTCTGAAAACATGAACTAAAATAAGTTTACTCTCCTTCAAGTTGTTTATGTTAGTTATTTTGTCACAGTGACTAGAAAAGCAATACACTAAGTAACAGCTTACCAAAGATACTTCTGTTCTAATCCCTAGAGTATGTAAACATGACATTTTATGGTATAGTAGCTGTGTAGGTATTACTAAGCATTTTTAAAAGATCTGCAGATTACCCTAAATTTTCTGGATAAACACTAAATCTATTCACAATGGTCCTTAAGTAAGAGGTTTGCAAGAGATGGAAAGATATTTGCAGATACAAAGCTTCTGGCTTTGAAGTAGAGGAAACAGCCATGAGTGAAGAGATGCAGGAGGCAGCATCTGGAAGCTGGAAAGAGTAAGAAAACTCATTTTCCACTGTGGCCTACAGAGCAACACAGCAATCTAGACTTGGGAATATGGAATTAACTACAAGAGAACACATTTCTTTTGTTTAAGGCCATAACATTTGGGGAATTTGTTTCAGTATCAAGATGAAACTGAAAATATAATATTAAAGACAACAGACTCAGAGAGACTTGGCCTTTTGAATCTAATGTCCTTCCATTCCTTGCTTTGATGTCTTGGGAAAACTGCTTAAGATGTCAGAGTCTCTCCTTCATCTTCTTGAAGAGGATGACATTATTCACTTAGTGGGTTGCCTAAGAGTATCAAAAGAAGTTTATGTAAAACATTTACTAGTATCACACACACAGAGGAGTCCTGGTAAGTTGTGATTGTTATTCATATAAAAGAGAAAATAGTACCAGTTTACAGCATGAAGCTAAATTGGGCACACAAAATTTATTTCCAAAAGTTTATTTTCTGCCAAAGTTTGTAGGAAATGAGCCCATTTTGTTAGGAAAGTCCTGAAAGACCTCTGCAACTGATGATTTCAGAGATCTTCGGAATGATACATTCCACATTCAGCCTAGGACTTATTGTTTATAAATTCTTACCATGGTTCCTAAGCATAAATCAATAGACACAAGAATTCCTAAACCTGATTTTTTTTTCCTGTTGACAATGGTTAGAGTTAGAATTGGAGACCAACTCTGGATTGTCTATTAAAGTAGAGGGTTCACGTCAACAAAGCTCATGTTCCTAAATTTTTCTCCAATATTAGACTGGCTGTGGCTGTCCCTATACATGCTACTGAGTCATGGGTGTCCTGTTGTGTTTTCACATGTGTGTTTTATCATGTTCAACCTAGAGCTACTAGATTCTAGCTCTGTCCACATCTTTTCCTCCAGACATGCATTCATTCTCTATCTCTGAAAACATTCTCTGTGGGATCTTTTATTTCTCTATAGCATTCACTCTTCAGGGGTCAGTTAACATACCTCTTGCTTGACGAACTCCTAAGAAATACGAAACTTAAACTACCTGTTCTTACTTTACCCATTATCCTTTTTCCTATCCTATCTATGTTTTATTATCATAATTTGTAATTTTTAAATATGTATGCTTTTGATAGGATTTCTTTCAATAGCTATCACATTATCAGAGATAATGTGAAGGTAAGAGACCAAATATCATTTGTTCCTCTAGATAAATACCTGGCCCAGATTTTAGCATCCAATTATAAGCAGTAGATATATTTTGTTGCCATGA
Organism: Cricetulus griseus; assembly: GCF_003668045.3. Classification (NCBI taxonomy): domain Eukaryota; kingdom Metazoa; phylum Chordata; class Mammalia; order Rodentia; family Cricetidae; genus Cricetulus; species Cricetulus griseus. The sequence goes on along the minus strand of NC_048598.1, from coordinate 171,469 downwards.
GCAAATAAAAGATATACTGTAAAATAAGTACCATAAAGAGTCCAGACAGGTAGACTATGTCCCAAGAAGCCCTCATTTGCAGAGTCTTGGTTAGAGTCCATGTATTTCTAAGTTTCAAATTCAATATCACTCTGGGAACTACTGTATAACAGGAAAAAAAACAAACAAAACAAAAGCCCTACTTAAGTGAAAGAAACAATTCCTGTGAAAACCACTGTGATAAACTTGAAGAGAAAGAATTACAAAACCACTGAGTAAAGGTCTCTGTGATTTCAAATACTATGTCTTCATCTTTTTTTCTAACAGACATGTAAGATGAATGCAATGCTGATAATTGTCTCTCCCATTAGTCCCAGCAAGGGAATCAATCCCAAGTGCAGTGTCCAGTTAAAAAGAAAACAAACAAACAAAAAGGTAAGAGAAGCTGATAATCACAGCAAAGTTCCTAGGGAGACACTGGACAGAGTTCTAAAGCAATACAGAAAACTGCTGGAACTATGCTTGGACTGATGTTTGTTTTAATTATCTATATTTATCAGAGCTGTACCTGTGAATACTATATGTAATAATAACAATATTAATTTGCATAATAGGGCAAATGAAAAGTTATGTATAAGCCTTCAACCCAGAAATGTCAATTAGTTTCCTTTGCCTCCTGTTAATAATCCCTCAAATTATGCCTATTTCTATGATAGGTACATTAATAGGCACTTCATAAAGACTTTCATAACTCAAGTTATTTTTATAGCTCCATTAACATATAATGCATAGAGTTGACAAACATTTAAAGTACATGAATTTATGACTTGATATATATGTGCACATGATAAAACGCACACTGAAATAAAGACAAGCATTTCCCTCACACTCCAAGTTCCTTATGCCCTTATAACCCATCCTTTTGCTTCCTCCAGGTATTTCCAAACATCTCTAACTCCAAAAACTTAACTTTTTTTTTTTTTTTATTTTATTAGTTCAAATTAGGAACAAGCTTGCTTCACATGTCAATCCCTTCTCCCTCACCCTCCCCTTCCCCCCCCCCAACATCCCACCTGCCCCTAGCCATTCCCCCTCCATTCCCCAGGCAGGGTAAGGCCCTCAAAAGGGGCTCCCCAAAGTCTACCACATCATCCTGGGCCAGGCCTAGGCCCTTCCCCATGTGTCCAGGCCAAAAACTTAACTTTTTAGAATATCATATAACTACCATACAAATATCAGTTTTTGTTTTCTCTTTGGCCTAGCTTTACAAAGTATAATTACTTTGAGATTCACCTGGGTTTCATGTATTTCATTGCTGAGAAATATTCAGTTAGATAATAACTATGCCATAATTTAACTGAAGGGCATTTTGGTTGTGTCCATTTATTGGCTATTACCAACAATGCAGCAATGGAAGAGTTGGAGAGATGGTTGTTCAGCAGTTAACGGCTCTTTCTGTAGGCACTGCATGCATATTGTACACAGACATACATGCAGGGAAACACTAATACACACAAATATCAGTAAAATAAAAATAAATAAAATCTAAAATCAGCAAAACAAACAAACAATAAAACCACCCAGTTATAAAAACTCATGTATATGTCTCTGTTGAACACAGATTTTTAAATCCTGGGAGTAAAATGCCCTGTCACATGATAGGAATTTGTTTGTATTTGCCACCGCTGAGCCACTTCCCAGCAGTAGCGCCTTATCTGCCAGTAAACAGCACATGACAAATTTAATTACTCATTGCTAAGAATTGGTATGGTGAGCCTTCTTACTTTTAACTGTTCTCCTTCATGTATACTGTTATCTTACTGTTTTTTGGTCCTGGATGATGTAACCTACTTTCAAATGTTCCATTCCAGGTAGTGATTGACTGACCCATCCTGAGCCATCATGACTGTGAAAGTCATGACCACATCCATGACTTTGCTGGAGTATGAGCTGTCAACCTGAGCTACACTCTGCTCCCAGTCTACATACTTTACTCTTCAGTGGAGAGATTCTGAAAAGATTTTGCTTATGCAATTTTATTAAAATAGAGAGCACAAAATTTAAAAAAAAAGATTTATAAATATGGTATGCATAAATATTTAAAAGAATGCCATATAATTGGAATAAGATTTTACTTTATTTTTTAATTATTATTTTTACTATTATTATTTTTTCTTTTCAAGAGAAGGTTTCTCTGTATAGCCCTGGCTATCCTGGAACTCACTCTGTGGAGTCCACGCTGGCCTCAAACTCATAGAGATCCACCTATCTAAGCCTTTGAGTGCTGAGATTAAAGGTGTTCGCCACCATCACCTGGCTTGGACTAAGCATTCTGTTTGTTTTCTTTTTTGGGGGGGGGAGAACAAGGTTTTCTCTAACAGCCCTGGCTGTTCTGGAACTCACTCTGTAGACCAGGCTGGCCTCGAACTCATAGAGATCAGTCTGCCTCCTCCTCCTCCTCCTGAGTGCTGAGATTAAAGGGGAGCATTTTAAATACTTTACTAGGCATAACGATTTAATATCATCAGCTGACAGAGTGACAAAATATTATAGGGGTGTATATAAGGCTGTATTTCAACTAGTATTCTCAATACTTTCTAGATTTTTGTTGTTGTTACTGGCTTTTATCTGATAGCACTTTTTCCTTTGAGTGTCTTTCACACATTGCTTATGTATGTGTGTATCCTTAGGTAAAGGGGTAGTCAGTGCTGCCATCTTGTTTTCTGGAATTACTCCTACTATAATCATCTTCAGTGAATATTTCTGATGTACAGGGCATGTTGGAAGTTGCTTTTCTAAGTGAGAAGGCTATTCTGGCTAACATTTGATAATATAAACCATAAATCACACATCTGAGAATATGGAAACTGAAATGCATTACGAAGCACGGGAAACAGACTCTAACTCCCCCTCTTTGTCTTCTTCATGGGTGGAGTTAACAGAAATAATCCTACAGGAGTATCTAAGGGCATGCTAGAGTCCACCAACTCCAACAGCATTCTAGTAACACTTAACTACTGTGCCATTTTATGGCTCTGAAAGTGGTTTATTTCAGTGAATGGTCTGTATGGGCCTGAGAAAAAGGTATATTCTACTGTTGTGAGAGGGTTCCACTCTTGCCAGCTATACTGGTGTTGTTGAGTTCTGCCATGTCCTTTTTGTTTTTCTGCCTGTTTTTCTGGTCAATTTCTTGTAGAGGGGAATTGAAGCTTCCAACTCTAAGAGTAGACTCATTATTGCTACTCACAGGTCTGCCCAATTTTGATAATGCTGGCAGAGGCACACATGTGGGCACTTGCTAATTGACTTGCTGGGTCCAAGGTCCTCACCTGTAAGTAGCAAAGTCTCGAAACTCAGAACTAATCTCTCTATGTGTATACCTTTGAGGTGAAGTTCTCCACCATATTTTGTTTAAAATTACAAAGTGCTGTGGCCAATGGAAACATTCTAATGGTATTCTCGTCGTTTCAACTCTGTGGACTAAAGCACTTCATAGTGTGAGTCACATTTGAAGGATACTGTGATAACCTTGGTAAATTTCCTTTGCATATGCCTGGGGTTGTTTAAAACAGTAGCTTAATACCTATGGCAAAACTGTAGCAACAGTTCAGCCAGAAGATGACAAAGCCACAAAGATTCTTAAGCACTGCTAGGAGAGATTCCCAACCTTCTTAGTACACTTCTAAAAATAAAATTTAAAAATTTCTCATACATCTTCATCCGACCAGTTATTATGTGTACCTAGGGAGATAAAAAGTTAAGCACAAATATTTGTGGAAATTTAGTTTTTATTTTTTTTCTGCTCTCAGAAAAGAAGGTTCAAATTAATATACCAATGGGTCTAGTGGAAAAGCTTAAACCCAAGTCCAACAAAAACACAAGACTGTCATTTCAACTGTCAATAAGTCTAAACAATGCAAAAGTCTTTCTCTAAGAGTTCGCTTTGAAGAGGAAGGAAGGGAACTTAGAACTTCCACAGTGGGTAAAATGGGCACGGTATTTTGCGCTTAATTGTAATATGTAAACTCTAAAGTCCTTATAACTTGCAAACATTTCATTGCACCCTGGAGTTTCTCTGCTCTTCAAATCCTAACCTAGGGTGGAGTTAGAGGATCCTCCTTAAAGTGGGGACTCTCATTAGTTGATGAGCGGGAGATAAAGAACATAATCCCAGGGCTTGTTCATCTAGGCCTTCGGGGCATATGAATAAATAACGGCTCCAGTAGAGAAATAAATCAAGCAGCAGGACTTGGGTTAGTCACTTGACAACACCAATTAAATAGTAACTTCACGAAAGAACTCAGTATCTCCATTTCACAGATGAGGAAACACACGGGCCTATTAACTTTCCTGGCAACCGAATTCTAGGCTTAGGGATTGAGTCTCACAGGTTTGGTGGGTGGATGGGATGGGGAGTAGGAGGAAGGGTGGGGGGTGAGGGGAGGGGTGGGGCTGAGGGGAGGGATGGGGGGTGAGGGGAGGGAGGGAGGGGTGGGGTGATGGGGGAGGAGGGATGGGGGTGAGGGGAGGGGTGGGGGGTGAGGGGAGGGTGGGGGTGAGGGGGGGGTGGGGGGGGAGTGGGGTGAGGGAGGGGTGGGGGTGAGGGGAGGGAGAGGGAGAAGGAACTTACATGTGAAACAAGCTTGTTCCCTAACTAGAACTAACTAATAAATAAATTAAAAAAAAAAAAAGACGCCCCCACCCTGACCCTCACACCCCTTTTCCACTACAATTGTCTCTACACTCAGTACAGACAAGCCGGTGGGAGACCAAGCGTTCCTGCCGGGTGAGTACAAGCTGGGCGCAGAGCAGCACACTCACCCATTGGAAAGGGCGCGGGGCACCCACAGGGACCCCTAGACCAGCGTTGGAGTCGCTGCGCCCATTTACTGCGGTCCCGGCGCACCGCGTCTGTGCCTCCCCGCGCCTCCCCGCGGCTCACCCAGAGTAGATGACGGCAAGAAGAGCAGCAGGACGACCAGCTGGACCCCGCCACGGCAGAAAGCTACAAGGCGACCCACAGGGCCCAGCCGCTGTGATCTCCGAGAACCCTTCAAGTCCATCTCACTGGTCTCAGGCACAGTCGAAGAGCAAAGAGAAGGCAACCACGCCCAGGGTGCAAGCAATGGCGCTGAGTTCCGGAGTAAAGCTTTCGACCACAGCTTCCTCTTGTTGGGCGGGGTCTTGTTTATTACTCTTTCGTGGGGTTTCCGTGGAATGTCTCCCGGGAAATCGCTCCAGGGACGCAGGCACAGGATCAAAACCTAGCAAGCCAGTTGCAGTATGTTTTCCTGTTTGTAAGTACCTTCGGTTCCAAGGAAAGCGAGGCATTGTGGGAACTCGGTTTGCATTTGACCCGGCCTTATTCTCCCCCCCCCCCTTTTTTTTTTTCAAAATACGCAAGGGTGGAGCCTAACCCTAACCTGCCACGGAGAGCCCACAGTTGCCCTGTGTTGTGTACAGTAAGAACCTATTTCCTTATGATGAATTCAGCTGTAACGTGCCACTGGAAACAAAAATTAAAGCAGTGAGTTGATCAGACAAATTTTGCAAATATGTCGACGCAAAAAACACAGCTCTCATCTCAGAAAGAATGAGTTTATTCTGGAGTCATTTTGAGGGACGATGGCCCTGGAACAATGATTTAGGTTACCTAAATTCCATGTCCCAATGTGGAAGCAGTTCCACTGAGTTTTTATGATTTTACAGAGCAGAGAAAGTCTTAAATCAAGTTTAAAATACGTTGGTGGGTACATCAGAGAAGCAGGGATATTAATTCGGGGGAAGCTTTTCTGTAGGCCCAAGATGCTATCTGATGGCACTCTTAGCTTTTGGACGGTAGAAGCTAGTTGCCTGCTAAGTTAGTAGATTCTAAAAGATTATTTATTGTTTGTTTGCTTGCTTTGGGTTTTTGTTTTGTTTGATCTACTGTCTCAAGAGGTTAGTTTTAACACGGGGGAGGGCATGGAATGACTATTTCGGAGGACCAGAACAAGATAAGGTAATCAGCGTCTGGACCTGCAACATTGGGTGCCCTGCCCTAGAGATAATTGTAGGGAGCTAACTTCTAAGTTATGTAGATTTGACTATGAGAACCAAAAGTTTCCTTGACTGTGTTTTCACACCAGGGCCCCAAGGTGTCGGGGAAGGTTATCCAGTTTGCCAGGACAAGAGGGGGTTGTGCCCAATAATTGATTAATACACTGCAGGGGCTTAGGGAAAAAAATCCCATTATGGAAAAGGGAGAGCAATAGGTTTCACAAGGGTTTTACAGGGATGGCAGTGACTATTCAAGGGCAGGTATCCCCAAGGCTTTGCAAGTGGGGATTTTCTCCAGCAGAATTCCATTGTGAGTTTGTCTACTGAAATCCCACTGTATGATCTTGTGGACCACAACAATTCCCTGCTTTTCGTCTAATAAATTCAGTATATGAATTTCTCTCTGGGCCATGTGCATTGTAGATCTTACTCATTTAAAGAGGCCTGGAATAAAATAAATAAATAAATAAAAGTAAATAGATTAGTGCTCCTTTAATTCCCAAATTGATAAGAAAGTTCCATAAGGAGTTGTTATTAATAAAATTTTTAACTGAATTAACAAATTAGCTATGTCCTCTGCTGAAGAAAACTGGAGCCTGGAATGGCTAATAACATTGGTCTGAGAATGTAAAGTACGCATAGCTGGGAACTTTCTTTCTTTCTTTCTTTCTTTCTTTCTTTCTTTCTATTTTTTTCAAGACAGGGTTTCTCTCTATTGCTTTGGAGTCTGTCCTGGCACTCACTCTGGCCTCGAACTCACAGACATCCACCTGCCTCTGCCTCCCGTTGCTGGGATTAAAGGCGTGCACCACCAATGCCTGGCATTGGGAGCTATTTTAACACCTCTCAAGTGAGCCTGTGCCTGATTCCATTACATATCTGAACCATTATAAGGTAAAGGAGTGACATCGATCCATCTAAAATCAGCCTGACTTGATGTTGTTAAATGTGTTTTAATATTGTGAATCTGATTTCCCATATAAAGGACAGCCTCTTCTTAAACATTTATTTTATCCATTAATCTTTCATCTATTCCTTACTGAGTGACTAGGGTCATAGAAACATTCTTTGAAAAGGAGCTAACATGGTTAGCAGTGTGCATCTGTTGAGTAAGAGCCATGGCTGTAGCAGCCATTGCACCTATAATTGTTATCAGAGCAGTAATGCTGAGTATGAGTGCAGCAATGAACCTCCTGGGACATGAAAGAGAATTAGCAACATGCTCTAGGGCAAATATGGCAGGGTCTTCATACCAGGATGAGACGAAATTAGCAGGTAACAGTTACATGTGAAGGAAGAAGGATGGAAGCTTTGGGATTAGTAGGAGAGTTAAGACAATTAGTCATGTAACAATTGTTACAGGAGATATCATAAACTGATCCATTATCAATAATGTTCAAAGTTCCTGTTTCCCCTGAATGTAAGATGGCAAAGTGGGACATGACATAAGCCAGAATGTCTAATGTGTTGTAGTTGAGCTGTATAGGAAATTGAAGGCCAACATGATCATTGGTAGTCAACAGATGACAATTGAGTCTGAGGTTTGGGGCACTGAGAAGGCAGGGCCATATAAACAGGACTGACCCAGACAAGTGTCATCCATTGGTTTACAATGGGCTCTAAGGAGGCGTAAGACCAGTCATGTATTTTAAACAAAATAGTGTTGTAAGAGCAAAACGCAACTCCTTTTTTAGGGAAAGCACATCACATCCATTTAGGACGGCCAGTGAAAGTTTGGGATCACAAACTGGGAATTTGGGGTGGGGGGCATGTAGCCTGGAGTAAGTCCAAATGGGTTATAGGCATTTATGGTAGAAGTTATATTTAATGACTGGCTAGCTTTGAGTGTCCTGTGCCTTAAAGGCAGACATCCTGATACAGGAGTAGTGGTTGTGATGATAAGGCTCTAGGGGGACCTTGGCGAATTCCATGGCAGGCAAGGTTGACCAAGGCAGAGGGACAAACATGCCAGACTTAGAGACATTAGTGAGAACTTTTATTAGAAAGGGGAGGGAGGGAGGAGGAAAGAGAACAGAGGCACAGAGACACAGAGACAGAGGACAGCAGAGAAGAGGGAGACAGGAAAAGTCCTGTCTGCCCCAGGGGAACCGTAGGGGAAAATAGCAGGAAAGAGAGGAACAGAAAAGAAAGAGTAAGTGGGGGTGTGGGGGGTGTCTTTTTTTTAAGGGGTCCTATGCACCTGTGTGCAGACTACTCAATCAGGGAACCCTGAGCTGGCCAGGGAACTGCCTGAGTGCATTCTGCCAGGTGGCAGGGGCAGGCCAGCATAATCCTCCAGTGGTGGAGGTGAAAAAACATGGGGGTATACTATCTGAATGTCCCTGGAAGTTAAAGTGTTTGGCTAATAGAGGATGTATGAAACTAGACACACACACACCCCAATTAATAGGGAGTCTTTGGAAATGACTTAATTCCTCAGAATCCCAAGTGCCTGAGAGGAAAAGAGGTGGTTCTGAGACATAAGTCCAATAGGTGTCCTGGGCAAGGGTGCAGGAAAAGGCGACCATAGATGACAAAGCTAGGAAATAATTCTCAGGAATTAACCCTTTCCGCTGATTCATCAGCCTCGGATGCCAATAGTGTTTAATCTGCTCCCAAGAGGAAGCAGCAGGCCTAATGGCGCAGGGGGGGGGGGGGGCTGATGAATTCAGAGGCCTTTACCAGGAACGCCAGGTCATTTGGAGTCTGTGTGGGCTTTCAGCTTCCCGGCTGAGGTTGGGGTTCGGTTTCATCTTGGGTTCCCAGGGAGGGAGCTGCCACTGCTGGCAGCTTTGGGCAGCTGGTCTGCCGCTGGCTGGCCATAAGGTTTAATCAATCAGTCTAGAACTCACAACAGTGATTCAGTGTCCTGTGGAAATATACAAGAATACCCTCTTCTTGATGTTATTAGAACACCTGAACCATTCCATTTACCGGTGAAGAGATCTTTTCATTTGACTAGAGGTTTGGGAGTGACATTTGTGGGAAAGTGTCTGAGGAAGGCATTATCCTCAAGAGATATTCATACGGCTACTATAAACAAGGAATGATTTAAAATGTGATGAGGAGATGAGTATTTAAGATCCCCATTTTGGCCAGGTGTTGGTGGTGCACGCCTTTAATCCCAGCACTCGGGAGGCAGAGGCAGGTGGATCTCTGTGAGTTCGAGGCCAGCCTGGTCTCCAAAGCGAGTGCCAGGATAGGCTCCAAAGCTACACAGAGAAACCCTGTCTCGAAAGATCCCCATTTTGCAATTTGGACATCTGAGTTTTCAAAGTATGATGAGCTCTCTCCACAATAGCTTGACTTTGAGGGTTGTAAGGAATGCCTGTGGGGTGAGAAATATTGAAGGTTGAGCACAATTTCTTAAAGGTCTTGGAAACATGCAGGGCCATTGTCTGTTTTTTAAGGCATTTGGCATTCCCAGCATAGAGAAGCAATGAAAGAGATGTTGTATTACATCTGTAAGAACCTCTCCAGTGCAGGCAGTAGCACAAATAACATGAGAATATGTGTCCACACACACCGAGAACAAAGGACAGTCTGCCGTTTGCCATAAGTCACAAGGACACAAATCTGATGTGGGGGGTAAGGGGTACTAACTCCCATAGAAAGAGGGGGCCTTGATGTGAGACAAGCAGGACAATGAGATAGAAAGCCTCAAGCAGCTTCATGTGGAAGCTGAAACTGAAGGCGAAAAGCTGAGGCATTTTGGTGATGGAGGGCAGGGCTCTTTTGAGCTGTCTCTGTAGAGTAGGTTATGATTCTTGTTAAAGAATCAGCCATATGTGATTCCCTTTGTGAATGGGTCCAGGGAACAGAGTATGTGCTCCAACATGTCTGATTAAATAAGGATGAGTCCTGGATTGAATTAAATTTTGTAATTTTAAGAGCAAGCTTAAAATAGTGGAATGACTTGAGGGAACAGGAGCTGTTTCTATATGAGGAAACAATCTGACTATAGATTGGGAATCAGTGTATAAATGAAAGGTTTTGTCCTTAAGTCTCTCAAAAGCAATAATTACCGCCATTAACTCCACTCTCTGTACAGAGTTTTCCTGTGGGGGGGGGGAGGTAGTGGATCTGATTTAGAAGGAAATATAACAGAATTTATTATTTTTAATTTTTACATTTTTGTTTTTTGAGACAGGGTTTCTCTGTGGTTTTGGAGGCTGTCCTGGAACTAGCTCTTGTAGACCAGGCTGGTCTCGAACTCAGAGATCCACTTGCCTCTGCCTCCTGAGTGCTGGGACTAAAGGCATGTGCCACCACTGCCCGGCTATACTTATATTTTTTATTTTTTCCAGAATTTAAAACTATGAATTTTAACAAATAATGATCAGGTATCTCTTAGGAAAAGGTGTATACCCTAATTGAGCGGTTTGTCATTCTATAGACTCATAAGACAAAATGTTACGTTGTTCCACTGTATAAGAAATAACTAGTTCATGAACAGCTTGTCCAAATAATTCCTTACTTCATTTTCTTCCTTTGCCTAATGAGGAAACAACTAGAGGGGTATAGGCAATCACAGTTTTCCTGTGAGTTACAGGCAAGTGCAATCATTTATCTGATCATTTTGCCACAGGCATCCAGTTGGTGTGTACTCAGAACAAAGTATAATGAGATGCCATGGTTTATTAAAATCTACATGAAGAAGCCTCTGAGAATTAAATTTCTCTTCTAATAGAGCCAAGGAACTTTTTGCTTCAGTTGTTAATTTCCAGGGTGATCTGGGATTAGGGTCACCATGGAGAATATCATAGTAAGGCTTGAATACAGCTGTGGGTATCTCTATGTAGCAGCGAACCCAATTAATATCTCTAAGCAGTTTCTTGAAAATCATTTAGGGTTTTTAAATGACCCATCCATAATTGGAAAGACTGGGGAGAAATTAAATCTGTGTGGATCACATGTCCCAAATAGGAAATGGAGGCTAAATTTGGATTTTTTTCAGGGGCCACCTGAAGCCCATATAAGGTTAATTGTTGAATCAGAAATTGTAATACCTCTTGCAAATATGCTCTATCAGCATGAGAAATCAGTATATCATCCATACAGTGAATGAGGACCACATCAGAGTACGTTTTACGAACTTGCAGGAGGGCTGCATATACAAACTTTTGACACAAAGTCAGGCTGGTCTTACTACCTGGGGGTAAGGTCTTCCACTGAAATCTTTGGTAGGGCCTCTGAAAATTAGGTGAAGGCAAGCTAAAAGCAGAGAGCTGACAATCTCTGGAGTGCAAAGATATGATAAAGAAACAACCCTGCAGAGATACCTCGCTCAGCCTAGACATGGGTGTGGGGGTAGGGAGGTGCCTTGGTCCTGCCTCAAGAAGATGATGGAACAGACTTAGTAGACTTCCTAATGGAGTCCTTACCCTCTCGAGGAGCAGATGGCAGGTGGAGGTGGTGGAGTGGGAGGAGCAGGAAGAGAGGAGGGAAGGGGAACTTGGATAAAGAAAAAGAAAAAAAAAAAAAAAAGAAAGAAAGAAACAATCCTGCAAGTCTATTACAAAGACATTAGAATTTTCAGTGATAGCCTCTGCAGATGGAAGGCCAGGTTGTAATGCCCCCATAAGCTCCATAATTTCATTTATCTTTCTAATATCCTATGGCAACCTCTATTTGCCTGATTTTTTTTTCTTAATAACAAATATTGGAGTATCAGGGGCTGGTGGATGGTTTCATGTGATCCTCACTTCTCTGATGGGGAATGTTCTTCTGTATATGCTTATCTTATTGGTTGTTGAATAAAGCACTGTTGGCCAATAGGGAAGCATCCTAGTCAAGGAGGATTCTGGGAAATGTAGTAAAGAGAAGTCACCATGTGATCCAGGCAGGAAGTGACCTAGCAGGGCAGAATCAGTATATAAGCAGTCATAAACAGGAAATCACTCCTCCTCTTCTTCTCCTCTCCTCTCCTCCCCTCCCCTTTCTTCCCCTCCCCTCCCCTCCCCTCTTCTCTTCTCCTCTCCTCTCTTCTTTTCTGCAGAGACGCTGAGCAGACCCCAACTGAGTAAGAGGCCCAGACCTTATCTCCGGTAAGATAAGGATATGTGGAAATACTTACATTATTAGAAATGGGTTAATAAGTAAGACTGAGCTAGCAAATAAAAGACATTAGCCAAAAGGCCAACAGCTCTATAACTAATATAGTGTTTGTTTCTCTGGGGCAGAGAAGGGCAGTGGGACCTAGCTGGGCCAGAGAAAATTCTCACATTACACTTCTCCTGTCAAAGTAACATCATAAGCATGAGATCCACCATCAGCTGTATTTCTAGTCCATTCATCTATTGTTGCTGGTCTTGCCTTTAAAGGCCTATTAATTCTTTTGCTGAATTAGTGTTTTCGAAAGCTAAAGATTCAATTAAAATTTGTCTGACTTTGGGATCTTATCCTATTCTATTCACAGCTGAAGTCAATCTACAAAATATCAGTTTTTGGGGGGCTTGTATAATTTTAGTAAATGATTCAGACCTCTTTCCTGATTCTTCAGCCTTACCCCAAGCATTCAAAGCTGCTGGATGACAGAGGGCTAAGGTGTGACCATCAAATACAAATTGTCTTTGAAATCAGCATATTGATCTTCACCAAGAAACTGGTCTTGGGAAATATCAATGCATCTGGCCCTATTTTGTTGTTCTGTAGCCCAGGTTCCGCTTTCTGCCATGTTCTCTATTGTAACTGAGGACCAGCTTCCGATATTGGTGAACCTAAATCTTTCCAGTTTGGGGAAATAAAATTCTGTTGAGTTGCCCATAAATTTAATGTCTTTTTCATATATGATAAGTGCATGCCATACAAAATGACTGTTTCCATCAATCTCCTCAAATCTAACATTTCTATAGGCTTCCATTTAACTTCTGCATAACCTTGGGGTTGCCTACCCCGTCTGTTACTCATTCTTGTATAGAAACTGGATAAACTAAGGTTGGTTTTCTAATAACCTTGGTTCACTCCTCTTCAGTTTCATTGTGTAGTGATGCAGTAGGTTGTGGTCTAAATTCTTCTGTCTGTGTCTGAATATATTTTCTTATTTTCATTAGTAGGTCTTTCTGAGGCTTGTATCTTATCAGTAGTAAATCTTTCTAAGGTTTGTATCCTGTTTGTATTCTATCAGTCAATTTTTCATATTTGGCACAGTTATCAACCCCCATTTTTAAGGATAAAATATGAATTACCAGATTGATAGTAATTATAATTGACATTATGTCAATCCCAACTAAGTTGGTTATCCTTTCATTTTTTTTCCATTTTTAGGCCACCTATCATGGCACTATACAGAGTCCTAATTCCCTGCAGAATAAGAATGGTGATATTCCCCATTCTTAATGTGGGAATTTTTTTTCTTTGAACTTCCCATGTTTCTTACCAAATCTACTGACTTTTCCATTTGTTCATAGCAGCAGTGGCTTCCAGGTGGCCTGGGCACTAGGAGCATGTTACTGTAGGTTTCTTTTTTCTTTTTTTTAGTTAATTTGTTAATTTATTTATTTAATGTGTCTGGCTATTATGCATTCATGTATGTCGTACCTTGTGTGTGCCTAGTGCTACAGTCTCTAGAAGAGGCTGTCTAATTCCCTGGAACTGGAGTTACAGACAGTTGTGAACAGTCATGTTGGTGCTGGAATCCAACAGGTCCTCTGCAAGACCATCTTTCCATTCCTCCATGAGATTTTTAAAGCCACAATTATAACTGCCCCTGCTCTGTCTGTCTGTCTGTCTGTCTGTCTGTCTGTCTGTCTGTGTCTCTCTCTCTCTCTCTGTCTGTCTCTCTCTCTCTCTCATACACGCACACACACACACACACACACACACACACACACACACACACACACAATGCTAAATTGCACACCTCCTCTTAGAGAAGATGAGACAGAAAACTGGTCATTGATGGGTAGGGTTTTGTTGTTGGCGTTGTTCTTTCTCAATAGTCTCAAGGTTAGATCTAAGGTATAGTGGGAGAAGATGGGTGGACTGAGGGAACTTGTTCCCTAGATAATATTGGGTGTGAGGGAACTAAATCTTTGGATTGAGAGATTGGCTAAAGTAACCAAATGGTGTGTTCCAGAAAGAATTACTATTAAATTCTAAACTCTTAAGATCCTAGAATTGTGTGTATTATTTAGGAAATCACTAACCTCAGAAAGACAAAACCATGTAGTCATTTTTAAAATACGGTTTATTGAATGGTGAATATATTACTACCAAATGACATTTTATAAAAAAAACAAAGCTTACAAGAAAACTATTAAAGAAATAACCAAAACTTGAACTGAAACTCAGCTTCTATAGTTCCCAAATCTTGTGCAAATTGGAATTACAGAATGATTGTTGATAGGCAAAGACTACACAGTATTAAGAGAAAAACATTAACCCAAGAGAGTATGCTTAGCCAAATCAGAGAAAAATTTCTGTTCAAGCCAGGGTTTCCGGTTAGGTGTGGTCATTGTAATTGCAGGAAATACTTCAGATACAGGAGTGTTTAACCTTCCGGTTTTCCCAGCACATTGTCATCTAAAAAGTTCACATACAACCAAATTACAGAATAAATGTTACAAAAGGAAATCTCATGATAATTTTAAATAAGTTTTTAACTTATGTGTTGGACGATATTCATAGCTATTCCAGGCTTCTTATAGCCCACAGACCACAGTTTGTTCACCCCTGGTAAATATTGAAAGATTCATTGTAATCCAAAGCATATGATAACAGTATGTAGGCCGCCACATATAAGAACGGGTTTTCTTTAAGAAGCTTATACTTGGAATGTCATTTCCATTTCCATACCCACAGCTGGGCTTCAGTCAGATCACAGATAAAGCTTCATAGATTAGGCCTCACTGCACAATGGCTGGGAACCCATCTTTAACATCAAACAAATCATCTCTGTTCTGCTTTAGAATAAATTGCATGTAAAAAAATTACAGCTTATGAAATTAGTTCACTGATGCTATAGCCACTCAGAGATTCACTGATTCTCAGAAGCTGTCTTTCTTCTCAATGTTCAATGCTTTCAAGCCACAAGACACTAAAACAGATAATTTCTATGTAGGCAACAATGTGAGAAATGGAACTCAAGTTTAAATAACATGACTAGAGCATCAACATTCTCTCTATTTGACAATTACAATAATTAATCAGTTAGATGGTATCATTCTATTGTGAAGGACTTCGGGCAATATGAACTTGAACACATAACTATATTTTATGCTGATAAATACAAATAAAGATCAATGTCTATCCAACAAATATATAGTAGCTTTTCCTCAGGTCCCTTGCTTTGAGTGTGGGATCCCTCTGATACAATGTTCCCTTTCTCCTATGTTTCTTTGCTAAGAATCCCCAGGAGTAACATTTTCCTTTTCAAATACTATAATAGCCTCTCTGTATTTTGCCTATGACACTTATTCTTATCCTATGATATGTATGTCTTTTTGTCCTAACAAAGTAAGTTCAAGAGGACAGAGGGTAAGGTGTCTGTCAAATATACAGGAATCAGTTTAAAGTCACAACTGACCTTAAATCTTGTTAAAGTATTTAAACATATGTGTGTGTGCACCTGAGTGTATGTATGTATACCACATGTGCGCAAAAGTTCATAGAAAGCAATAGAAGGCATCAGATCCTCAGAACTGGAGTTACAGATGATTCTGAGCCATCATGTAGGTTTGGGGAATTAAACCTGGGTCCTCTGCAAGAGCAATACATGTTCTTAACCTCTGAACCATTCATTTTTCCAGACCCTGATTCTGAATTCTTTGGCCAAGAGAATATTTTAGCTTTAGTTTTTCCATCTGAACTACTACTTCCCCTTTATTTCTGCAAAAACAGCTTATCAATTTCAACAACAAATTTTGTGCTGCTAAATCCAATGATCAGTTTGTATTTCTTGTTATTTTTGAGCTATCAATAGCTATCTTTCAAAATGGTAGTGAAGTCTGAGTGAGATATGGCATCAAAGACTCTCAGGAAAATATACCCTCTGGTGTTCACTCCCATTTTTTTCTGGCACCTTAGGTAGATTATAAACAGTGCTTGTTCACCATTCTGTACTTTTCATCATTCAGTCTTCTACTTCCAGCTCACTTCAATATTTTCTCCTTTCTCTTAATTTCTAGCGTCTTCCCCAGTCTTATTCTTATCAAATCAGGTTGTTTCCTAGTCATTGCAAGCTACACTGCTAATAGAGAGTGGCTGTGCATTTGCCATCATGTCATAAGGGACATCTTCCTTGTTTCTGATTATTATAGCTTCCATTTTGTGACTAAGCCTTTATTCCTATCTGAGAAACTCCACTGAAATTGTGGCACAGACATTCTTTTTTACTCTCTAGCTTTTCTTTTTTTCTCTTTCTCCTAGATCATCTTACAGGAACTATGGCATAGATGCATCTATTAATTATTCAAAAGTCTTTATTTTTGCTATGATTATATGATCCACTATAAAAAAACTCCTAGAGATAGCACGTCTACCTATAGTTGGCACTTGAATTTCTCTTAAGATCAATACAACTTCTTTCTCCTTTATTTCTACTAAAACTATTTTTTGTCAAGTTCATCAACAGATTTTGTGCTGCTAAATCCAATGCTCAATTTTCATTGCTTGTCATTTTTAAACTGTCAACAGAAACTTCAAAGTTGTCCCTTTCCTCTTCTCTGTACCTCTGCACACCATATTTGGAGTCTGTCTTGCATCAGAGGCTGCCTCTTTTTGCAGCCTCTCTTTCTTGTTTTACAACTCCTCACATTAGCAGCCATAAGGCTCAGTACTTGGACTTTTCCTCTTCTGCGGCCTCCTTAAACCCCATGTTGATCTGATTTGGTTTCTTTATTTATGTATGGGTTTATATGTTCAGAATCATCTGTGATGCTTGAAATGTGAATTTGTCAGCTGTCTTCTTGATATGTTTACTTGATTATTTATTAAATATCTTACATTAAACCCTCCCAAAGCAGAACTGATTTCTCCCCGATCTCCTTATCACATTCTGAATAGTCTTAATAGCAACTTTATCATTCCGATGGCTTAGGTCCCAAATCACTAGCATCATTATCAATACCTTTCTTTTTAATTGAAATCCAGACACAAACCATCATCTAGCCCCCTTATTATTATCTTAAAATGCATGCAGAATATGACCCCTCCTTAGGAGGGGTCATATTGTTTTTTGCTTGGGTCATTGTTTCAGCCTCCTTGATGATTCCCTTCTTCCATCCTTAACTTCCTATAGCCTCTTCTCAACTCAGCAGTTAAGGTTGTTATGTAGTTCTCCTGCTTAAAACTCAGGTGGTACTTTCCATCTCAAAATAAAAACTTTACAATGACCTAGTTCACCCTATCTAATCATTCAGCTCCTTCCCAAGTACCTCTCTGAACATGTTTTTCCTATTTGATCAATCCACTCTAGGCCACACACACCATCTGGTTATGCCAACACAGCGAGACCTCTTAGTCTTTGAACTTGCTATTGTTTGTATATTCCTTGAATGCTTGTCTTCTATGTACCTACTTGGCTGGCTCCTACTTTTCTCCAGTCTTTGCACAAATGCCATTTTCTTAGTGAATACTTCCTATGTAATCACTTTCTTTTCTCTATCCTCTGTCCCTGTTTATTTCTCTTTAATAATAGTTACTTTATTCTTATCCCCTGTCCCTTTTGAGACAGGGCCTCATCCAGGCAACCCTACCCTCAAATTCACTATGCAGCTGAGGCCAGCCTTAAATTCCTGATCTTCCTTCTACTTTCCAAGTGCTAGGTATGGACCACCATATCTGACTTTATTTCATTTTTAATCATTTCAAATTATTCTTAATAATTTTATTAATCACATTTTTACATATTTACTGAATAGACAATATTTTAAACTAAGACCTTCAGTTGACAATACAAAGTAGGTAAGTTAATAATATTCTCTATGGCTAGTTAAGAATGATATAGAACAATATTTACTTAAGGCCATGTTTAAGAAAGACCATGAGAAAGTATTAAAGCTAATCTTGACATATATATTAGTATTTCAGTTTCATTATATACCAACTTGTCATGTTATCAGCTTGCTGGGTTGTATGGATCAACAGAATATACTTCTCGTGTTTCTAAATGAAAAGCCCCTTCTTTATGCCTTGTCTTTGTATAATAATTGCTAAAAGAGAGGCATAAGAAAAAAACAGTCAAATATTTAGTGATTAACTGTGATTATGGTGAGCATTCATTAGCTGTCTGCTTTCTATCATCCTAGAAAATTATACTTTCACATGTGACTTCATCTCATTTTCTTAAATATTAAGCAACATATGCTCCAATTTTAAGGGCACATAAAAATAAATAACTTACTACTTTGGTAATTGTTCAAGTTAGAAGCTGACACTAGATAACTTATTATTACTCTCAGTTACAAAGCAATAAAAATGTAAATACATTTCATTAGTAGAACATAAATTTGAGTAAATTAGAAAATAGAATTGAAATAAATATCATGAAATTTTTAAAACATGCCTGTTTGTTCATATCATTGAGACTCAAGAACATAGTACCCCAATGATATAATGTGATAATAAGTGATAATAAACAGACAGGAACATTATAAATTATCTTAGGATATTCCAGTTTTTTTCAAATTTCCCTACACATGCAATGTTCTAATAGTAAACATAGAAACATTAAAGCCAACAAAGTCATGACACAAAACGTCCATGAAATCTGGGACAGCATGAAATGACCAAACCTAAGAATAATAGTGATAGAAGAAGGAGAAGAATACTAGCTCAAAGGCACAGAAAATATATTCAACAAATACTTCATTCTATCTAGAACATATTTCTCTCTTTGTTTTCACTATCTATGGGTTCACTTGAGATAGTTTTTTTAAACTATTCAAATAATACTATTAAACATTAATCACTGTTTTATGTCCACACTAAATACCATATAATTAACTGCAACATCATGGTACTTGTTGAATTGTAAGCTTGATTTTTTTTTACCAGACTGTGACCTTCTTAATGCCAAAGTCTATGTCCTGATATTATAGCATGGTGCTAATATAACACAGCAATCAGTAGTTACTCTATTACCAATGAACAGACATAGTCATTACCTTTTCATATGCC
The DNA here is from genome assembly GCF_003668045.3 of Cricetulus griseus. Taxonomy (NCBI): domain Eukaryota; kingdom Metazoa; phylum Chordata; class Mammalia; order Rodentia; family Cricetidae; genus Cricetulus; species Cricetulus griseus. The sequence goes on along the minus strand of NC_048598.1, from coordinate 152,332 downwards.
TCCTATTTCTCTAGCATCACTTGCAAACTTTTTACGAAATCATGTGTATGAATAATAGACAAAGCAATACATTACACGTTCTCAGAAAATTAAACATTCTTTAACATTGTAATGCAGAAGAATAAATGGTGTATTTTCTACATAAATTACTTAATTTTTAGAACCAATATATTTACTTTTATATTTTAGAAGGACAGATAATTATGAAAAAGCTTTATATAAGCTAAAGAAAATAAGACAAAAGGTATATGAAAGTTTACAAAACGAAGGAAAGAATACAAGAGAACCATTAAAATATTTCAAAATAATCTTCAGGTATGTTTATTTGTTTGGGTTTTTGTGATACTTCCTAGATATTTTTAATTTTTGTTTTTACAACTTAAGATGCCTATTGGGGGCTGGAAAGATGGCTCAGAGGTTAGGAGCACTGCTCTTCCAGAGGTCCTGAGTTCAAGTTCCAGCAACCCCATGATGGCTCACAATCATTTGTAATGAGATCTGGTGCCCTCTTCTGGCCAGCAAGCATACATGCAAGCAGAACACTATACATAATAAATAAATCTTTAAAAAAAATTGTGTATTGGGTATCTTTTAAGTTCCAATAGAGAAGCCTGCCCTCTATACCACAAAACACTTCACTCTAGTGACAGCATCATAGTTTCAATTCATGTAAGTTGTCTTTTGTTTAGTTGGAGACAAGAACCCAAAAACTGTACTACAAATTGGTCAAGCATTCCTTTGAACTTACCGTTCTTTATGTTTTAACATCATACAGAAGGTGACACCAACCAAAATGATAACTACTGAGCCTGCAGAAACACCTGAAGGGGAAAATGAATGTTTAATGCCAGAAAAAAAGGCATTTATCGCTAGGAACTGATTGTAGGGCTTACTCCTAGTGGTACAGGTGCTGTTAATGTGATTTTCTAATACATTTTTCTTAACCATAAACACTGACCTACTCAATAATCATTATTGAGCTTTAAGTTTTTCTAGTTATATCTAGTCCATGTTTTGTCTGCAGCACCAGGCACATGGACCATGGGGATCCAGTCAACTTTCCATCAAATTTTTTCTATTCTTTTCAGTTTAATTGGTAAACAATCTTGTTTGTAGGGTAATTAGGAAAATTGGGTAGGATACCAGAATCCCAAGATTTTGCATAACATTTGACCCTTAGTTGTGACATATATTTTGCTGTAGCAGAAAAAGATTACTTATTTCAGTTGTACCAAATACCAAGAGCAAATGAAAAGAGACATTCAATTTAAAAAGTACATTGTCAACTTTAACTTAAATGGACATTTTATAATGCACCAAGAACATTAAAATACCTTTAAAACATGAAAGAACATAAGATCCAATGAATTAAAATGAAACATATTAATGTGTAGAATGTAAAACATCTAAATATACATATTTATAGAAAATTATAAGAACTCTTCTCCAAGTATTTTAAGAGAACTCACCACAAATAAGAGGAATAGTTGACCCTAAAGAGAAAAAATATCATGAAACATCAGTCTGTTAGTACAAGTCAGTGTCATCTAGGTACCATTACATCTGGTAATGTCCCAGAAGTAGACACTCAGCTCCCATTTAGTCTACTTGGGATATAAATATTGGTTTCCCAAGTTATATTTACTCTTTTATTATGTCAAAATTCAGTGGATATCCCCCCACTTTAATTAGTTAAGTTGTGGGAGTTTATCAATACACTCAGCTTTATAATCAGTGATTTTTGAGACCAAGTGAAAATATGAACTGTATGTTATAACAGGTTAGTTGACATGTTTTTGGAAGTCCTCTCAAGTTGGTAAGCACTTAAAAATTAGCCAAGAGAGAATTCTCACAGAAGTATTGTTTCAAACCAGAAGGCTGTGAATTTTACATTTTTGCTCCTTTTAGACTATTGTGTCTCTCCTGATGTGATGTGTCCCATCCTCAACTATATTTTTCTTTGTATAAAGACTACTGCCTTTCAGTTCATCTGTTGCCACATCTCTGTTCGCTGTGTTAAAGAATCTCCTATACCGATAGACACTCCATTCCCCTCCTACACTGGCCACATACAAACAGCAGTGAGGCATTTGCACTTACGGTATTTGCAGATAGCCAGGGGAGGGTTCCATTGGTGGTCATCTTGGCACTGGCTCTGAGGGCTGCCCTCCAAGGTATACCCATCCTCACATTCCAGAGTCACAGTAGCTCCATACCGATACATTTTCCCAAGCCTGAGTCCCTTCTGCATTCCATTTGTATCCTCAGGGAAGCTACAGTTTACCTCTGCAATTAAAGAAATCTTACTAAGACATAGTCATGATTTGTCCTTTTACCAAGAAAGTAGAAACTGTCCTTTTTAGAATGGTTACAATATCAACTTATTTCATTATCAGTAAGCAAAGTTTCCTTGGTAGCATAAGGTAATACTCTGGGCAGTCTTTATTGCCAACCACTTTTCAACAACTACTAGCAACTTAATCTGGATTGTTTTCTGTTTGTGTGTCTATGTGTTTGTGTGTTAGCTGTGTTTAAATAATTCTGTTACCTTCTTAGAGAGATACCAAGGGTTGAATGTGTAATATTAATTGTTTCAAATTACTATCCCTTCTTGGTTTCTAGTCTTATTTTCTAATTCTTCATAAGTGTATATGAATTTCTTCTTTGATATTTTGAGCATATCAGCCAATAGTGTCCAACTTGCAGCCTGCAGGACACAGGTGGCCACATTCAGCCCAAGATAGATGAATGTGACCTAACACAAAATCTTAAACATATTTAGAATATTATGATTTTTGTGACATTTTTGATAACTTATCTGTACATTTCTTTTTAATCTCTCTCCCTCCCTTTCTCTCTCTCTCCCTCTTTGTTTCTCTCTCTTTGTGTGTGTGTGTGTGTGTGTGTGTGTGTGTGTGTGTGTGCGCGCGCGCGCGCGCGCGCGCACATGCACATGCACGTACACATAAGTAAATCATATTGTGCAGGTGTCTTTAGAAGCAAGAAAATCCTCTTTTTCTGAATTGGATTCTAGGGATCTAGAGTTATAGGTGGCTGTGAATCACCCTATGTAGGTGGTAGGAACTGAACTTTGGTCCTGTGGAAGAACAGCTTGCACTCTTAACCACTGAACTATCTTTTGCCCCAATTGCATGGTTCTTGAACATGAATTTTGTATAACATCATTTGACAATGTGAAAATTAGAAAAATGCCTGGTAAGACCTTGGGGTTGAATCCTCACTGCTAGTTTTTGTGACTTTGAATAAGTCAAAAATCTCTCTTGATGGAACCTTATCTGCAAAGCAGGAATAACAATGGTACCATTCTTTTATGGGTTTCCTGAACATTAAATGAGATAATAATGGAAGCAATGCACAGCATCTGGCAAATAATAGCATTCTCAGCAATATTATATACTGACTTATTCTCATTTCATATTTTTGGTTGTGAGCCTAGCCTTAAATGGCTGGGCCATCTCTCTAGCCCTTGTTCTTATTTCATAATAATTACTTCATGAAATATGTAGAAATATTTGTAAAATTTGTCTGTATTGTGGAAGAGCTGGTCCACTCCTCACCTGCCAATGTACAATGGTGGCGGGTACAGGAGAGCTATCACTAGAGTGGGCATTGGAGAGCTGCCCCCTCCCTTCTCAGACTAATGCACAGCTCTCCTCAGTTAATGGCTTCTGGTGGAGAGTTATCCTCACTTGGGGGACTGGCCACTAGGAATTTGACCATGCACCAGTGAGTATATGAACAACACAAAATGGACTTTTTTCTTTTCTTTTTGGAGGGGTGTGAACATGAGGAGATTAGGAGGTAAGTGCATTAGAGTGTGTGATGTGAGATTCCCAAATAACCAATAGAAAAAAAACTACCTATACTCTCACTACCAAATAGGGAAACAGAATCAAAAGAACATTGTGATTTTTATTGATGTTTTGTCAAATGCACTGTTGTTTAAACATTAACACTAGTGTGACTATAACCTTTGCTTAGTTGCTTAAATTACAAAAAAAATCTCTTCAACTATCTACTTATAAATAACTAAATAACTATTAGCCATATAGTTATAGCATTTTTATTTTAAGATTTGGGATTCATATATTAATTGATTAAATGCACTCAATTAAATCATAGAATTGATCTGTAACAATTTTAAGCTGAAATGCTTAACTGAAATGCTTATATTTGAGACAAATTACTTTGCTAGAAAGAACAATAACAACAACAACAAAGCAGATAAAATACCTTTACAATAGGGGGCTGGTTGGCTCCAGGTACCCTCATGAGTACAGAGAAGAAGTGCCTCTCCAGCCAAAAGGTAACCTTGGTAACAGCTGTACATGACTGACATTCCAGGGGAAAACAGAGCTATATTCCCACCAGTATGATTCCCATTGGGGATTGTGGATGGAGAATGACACCCTAAGAAAGCTTAGAGATCAACAAGAAAAGACTTTTAATTAGGCTCAGAATAACACGCAGACAACACAATCCCTGGGTAATAGCAACACAGAAAAACAATGAGAAACGAGCCAATTAGTTAATTCTCAAGTTTGGACAAATGTGTGCTTTTCCTTTCTATACCATACATGATTAGAAGAAAAAAGTTGAACATATGATGCTATAATAGCTGTAGCTGTGGTCCACAAATATGATTTATTAGCCCATTCTATTATATTCCTTTGGTTGGTCCAAGAGTAACAGTGTTTAAAACTAATTGATCTGTTATCTTCCCACTATGTTGAAAATGGATTATAATCTAAGTACTACACATAGTGATGCCCAGGAAGAAGGAAGTGAAACCACACCCCTGTAGAGCTTAATTTAATGAGGCTGCACCTGGCAATCTCTGATGAGAACAGTCCCTAGCAGGACCAAGCTATCAAATGATAACCCAAATTATGAGACAATTTAGTGGGTTTGAAGGTCAGGTTCATTCTTCAGAACATCAAATATCCTCATTCTGGGTGGCACAATAGCCTTAAATATCAAAATTCCAAACAGTATTTGCTAAAAAGTGTGCCAATTTTTCACTAAGTTCATAAGAATGAATAAATTTGAAATTTATTAATATATAAATTAATCATGATTTCAGGTACTCTTGCTCTGTACAAAGCAAAGAGAAGGATCAAGTGAGAAGATAGGAAAAGGCAGATTACCTTATAAAACACTAACTGCTTTAGCTTTTAGATGCTTTACTTTAGGTAGAATGCATACTCAAAAAAGCCTCCTTTATTTTGTAAAACATTTCACTTTATATCCATGAAAATGACATACCTTTTCTGATACAAGTTGGTATACCTGGTACCCATGTGTTATTGGTATGACACCTTATCAAGTGAGTGCCATTCATGATGTAGCCAGGATTGCAGGCAACATGTACTGTGTCATTATGGGAATATGCAGAATGAGTTTTGTTGAGTTTGTATCCATGCTTGACTTCTGGATCAGGGCAATGAGTTGGAGGAGAAGATTTTAAGCACTTTGGTGGAGGTCCACTCCAAGATCCATGTCCTTTAGGATCACTTCTGCATTGCAAACTTTTCTCTCCCTGAAGATGAAATCCTTGGTCACATTCATAAAAGACTTCATTCCCATACAGGAAGTGCTCTTCCATCATGCCTGTGTGCCTCCCATTTTCAACCGTTGGTGGAGGCTGACAGAGAATAACTGCAGAAGAGATTTAGAGAACTTGAGTGTTCATCCCAAAGAACACTATCTAAGTACCTTATAATTTATATGAATAGAAAATTATTTAAAATTTGGAAATTAGAACATGCTTTATCAATTTATGTACATATTCCTTCCAAAAAATCAAAAAATAAAATGAAGTATAAAGAAATATAGCTGTGTTCCTATATCCATAAATATCCCACATATTTTTCTATTTAGTAAAATTAGAATATACATATTCTAATATATATACATATGTTCACATTCATATACATATGGTAAATACTCATTCCTACTTGGCAAATTGTTTCTCAAAACCAGTATTGATCAAAACTAAAAGATTTCCCATACCTTATGTGTAACAAGAAGTATAAACTATTAGTTGTCGTAAACTTACTGTCCACTAATTGACTGATTATTCATTTCTAACTCCCTAATCTGTGGTTGGCTTCCCCCATGTCCGTAATTTACCTTTACAAACTGCAATCTTTTGGAACCAAATCCCATTCTCAGCATTTTGACACTTCTCATAAGTATGTCCAGTCAACTGATACCTAGAAAAAGATGTTATGCTACATTTATTTTCAACATTTCACCGCTGCAACATAGACTGTACAACTATAAAGGTACTTTTAAATGTCAGCTTTTAGCACAAAGAAACTTAAATTCTTGGTCCTCTGTGGTGATATGTTATTTATGATTTATTAAAGCTTGACTAAGGATTCAGAAACCAAAGCTAGCCTCAAGCTATAGAGATCAGGCAGTGGTAATACACACCTTTAATCCCAGCAGCTATAGAGCTCAGTGGTGGTGGTACACACCTTTAATCCAAGGTCTCAGGAGAAAGGCAGATGGATCTCTGAGTCCAAGACCACTCTGGGCTACCAGAGAGTGAGTCAGAGCTCATGCCTTTAATCCCAGGATTTGAGAGATATAAAAGGTAGAGGCATTCAGTCTGAGAGTTAGTCTCTAGCCATGTTTAGGAGTGCATAGCAGTCTGAGTGAATCTGAGAAGCAGGAAAGTTGGGAGCAGCATGAAGATCGCCCCTTTGGTCCTGAGTTAGAGGTAAGAGCTAGTCGCTGCCTGCTTTGCTTTTCTGATCTTCAGATTGAAGCTTGAACCCCAGTATCTGTCTTTGGGTCTTTTATTTATCTTGCTACAGACCTCCAAATCAGAAAACTATTTCTATATAAGAAACTCTCAGGAAAGCCCTTCCCATGTTAGAAAAGCAGGCAGGACCTGCTAGTTAGACCATTGTGGCTCAAAGAATGAGGACTCCCCAAAGGGTTTTACAAGACAAGCTGTGGGTAGAGATAATACACAATACAAGGTGGGCATTCTTTCTTAGAATAAACAACTTCACACTCACCCATGTTGGCAGGTTCTATTCACTAGTTTTACATGTGAATCATCTGGAAGCTCATGGAGTTCTCTCACAGGCTCACATCCTTCTGGAGGGACAAAGTTGGGATTGCTTTTAGGTTCCTCATACCAAAAAGAAAGACGACTCCGAAACCAAAAGAACCTTCACATTATGAGCAAGAATCTATTGTCCTGAAGGCAATGGGTGGATTTGTTTCCCATAACTTAAAGTAAGGATCACAAGTGTGTTCATGTTATCCCAGAGATAGAGGAACATATTTCTACATGTATACCAACTATGGTGGCCTAAGAGGGTGGTGGCCTGGAGAGCAAACTTCCCACAGAAACACCAACAACAGTATTCTATTCCAGAACCGAAAGAACATGACAGATGATGCCAATCTGAAGCTTCGAAGGCATGGTTCAGGAAGTTCTCATCTATCATAGAATGTTTTCTCTTCTGTGGCTATACCTGTGATCCTGGCTTCACCCTGTAGGAAACAAACCTATCTACTGCCTGTCTTCAGGACTGTGACATCCTGACCATGATGTGAATGTTGGTTGTCTTTCTTTTTGGTATGAGTCTTCTTTAAAAGTTCTTCTCTGAATATGTTCCAAATCCAAGGGTACACTCTTGCAAAGATCACAATACAACACATGTATAGCTTTCTGTGTAATGGAGGAAATATATGAAGGAAATCTGTGTCTCCTTTGCCTTTTTCATAAAGACTCTTGTTTTGAGTAGGAAATAATAAATAAGACTAAACTTTAGGGGCTGGAGACATAGCTTATACTTGCCAACTTTGTGCAAGGCCCTGAGTTAGAGCTCCAGTCCTTCAATTAAAAAACAAAAAAGAAAAATATAAATAAGTAAATACTGTTTAATATTCCCACTGGGTTTAGCATTTTACCTTTTTCACAAAGTGGAATTTGAGGATCCCAGGTGTTATTGGCTTTACAACGAATCTGACTACTTCCATTCAAAATGTATCCATCATTACACTTGATTGTCACACTATCATTGTAGAAGTATGGGGCCTCCTTGTTAACGACCTTATGTCCATTTGCCACATGGACATCTGAGCACTGAACAGCAGGGAGGGAAAGTTTACAGAGAGGAGCAGGGCCACTCCAGGAGCCTCTTCCTCTGCTGTCACTTGTACAGCGGATGGTGTGTTCCCCGATGAGGTTGAATTGCACGCCTTCCTCTGACCGGGGATAACACATGTAGGTGATCACAGTTCCATATGGGACATCTTCTGAGGAACTTCCTGTATGTGTCCCATTGTGGATAATAGGAGGTGGTGGGCAGGTGATTTCTGGAGACACAAAAAGATACTGAAGACATCTGATTCAGGGTTAGAAGTGCAGCAGTTCTGACCATGTTTCTCTGGAGGGTGTGGATGAATGCTCGTTCTGTGAGTTATGTCAAACATTGTGTATATAAAATTTGATTTAAACATGTTTTAGCGAAAATAAGGTTGTTATTGAAAATAAACATATTATGATATAGTAAGACCCAATATTCACTTTCTAATTAAATTAATAATTATTTTATCACAGTCAATATGAGAATAAAAGGTATGAGTGATAGAATCTTGCCTTTGGAGTATATCTTGTTACAATAGCTATATGACTGGTCCAGGAGAGTTGTTGATTGAGCACCTACTTTACAATAGGAAGTTTCATCATCCAGAAAATAGGTACAGTACCATTTTATTCTAATAACTGAAATCTGCAGTTTGGTGACACTTTTACAAATGAGACTAGTGTTTCTACAAGTCATATATGTTGCCGAAGGTCATACAGATATTAGACAGTGGGAACAGAATCTGAGTTCTGAGTTCATATTTAACACCAATCTCCTAATCTCTTCATTCAACCTTGGTGTGACCCAAAGTAGGGATAGTCACTCAGACAGTTATCATTCTCTATACTCTGGTAACCCTAAACCACAACATAAACTTGGAAACTAAGTACATGGAATTTGACCGATTAAAGTAGAAAGAAGTAACAGAAGAAAGATGGCAAAACAACCATAAAACTTGATGAAATAATGTGCTAATTCCCATAACATAGTCTAAGATAGGATACTCATCCATCTTATATCACTTTAAATTCTCTGTCAATTTAGTTACTCACCTTTACAAAGACGAATCTCTATAAACCAAGGAATTGTACCTTGACACGGCTGATAAGCACTTTCACTTAACTGGGACCTGGAAACAAAGAGTCATATCATTTGGCCATGTGGTTACCAATAAGCTAAGCAAGCACTATGGGCTCCAAAGGCAGACTGACAAATATTAGGGCAAAATGCAACAGGAAAAAAAAATGTAGCTAACTTCAGCACTCTCTATCCATTGTGTAGTTCCCATGCATGGAAAAAAAAAACATGGTGGTAAACAATCCATGAGCATATGACAAAGGAAGAACTTTAAAATGAACTCTTATACACAGTTTTCAGTGAGTACTGATAAGACAGATCTCATTCAGGATGAGACATGCTTCACTCACCCTTCATCACAAGAAGAATTAACAGCTGTCCTAATAAAGTGATTCTGAGGCCTCTTAAAGAGATGTGGTCCTACTGGTTTACACTCTGCAACTAAGAAAAAAAGATAAGGATATGAGTAACAACACAAGACAATGTTAGGCAAAGTATCAGTAGCTGTAGTGTGGTACCTTTGCACTGGGGGGCAGTGGGTGTCCACTTCCCCTCAGGAGTACAGTGTATGGTGTCCTCTCCCACCAGTAAATAGCCAGGGTCACAGCTATATCTTATGGATGTTCCAGGGTCAAAGTTGAGGAAGTGCATATCTTCTTTTTGCCCATTGATGATTTGAGGAGGAGCTTGGCATTCTAAAGGAAAAACAGATACAATGGAACATTTTTAGAGTGAAAAATAGAAACTGAGCCAAAGAAGTCAAAACTAATATGATAACCCCATGCTTATGTCAGCGCTCTGGAACAGATGATATTTTGCAGTCCTTAGGTAATTTCAGGTTATCATTTCTCAATCATTTTCTTTTCTGTACTCAGGCTGCCACTGATCTATTTGACTTCTGCTTGCTATAGCTCTCACCTCCTGTCCCCCACCCCAACTCTTCCTTTTCCTTCCTTTTCCTTTTTTTTTTAAAGATAGGATTTTACTATGTACCCCAGACTCAAATTCACAACCTTTTTTATCAGTCTCCCCAGTTACAGCAGTTTTTGGTATGTGCCATTGCACCATCATTTCCCTTCTGAAGGAATTATCTTAGAAGATTTTATAGAAGATTTTAATATACCCCCAGATGAAAGCTTTGGTAACTTTCCTTTAAAAAAATTACTGTTAAGACAAAAAAAGTATTTTTGCTCTCATATTTCCTAAAGAAGTAAACAGCTTAGTAAACTCTAGCATATTTTCCATAGTGGTAATGGAGTGCTAAGAAAGCCTTTTTTATAATTTATATCCACTATCATATGACTGAAGGTATAGAGACTACAAAGGGCCCTGTGTAAAGTTCATAGGCCCTTCCTATAATTTTTTTTTAAATGATTCATCTTCTGATTATTAATCACCTACCTTTTTCACACACTGGTATCGATGGCTCCCATGAGCCCTGGGCATTGCATCGGATTCTCTTGCTGCCCTTCAAGTTGAAGCCAGATTCACACGACAATGTCACAGTGTCATTATAGGAATATCTATCTTTCAAAATTGATAACATTTGTCCTCTATCTGTCTGGGGCTTTAGACACTGAACTGCAGAAAGTTCACAATGTGGAGCAGGGCCACTCCAGATCCCATTTTCCTTACTGCCGTTGGTACAATAGATAGTCTTCTCTCCAATAAGAATGAAGTTCATGCCTTTCTCTGGGCTGGGGTCACAGGTGTAGTTAACTGTGCTTCCATATGGTACGCTTGCTGAAAAGCTGCCTGTATGTCTTCCATTAAGAACAGGTGGAGGTGGGGGGCAGAGAATTTCTAGAGAAAGTATAATAGACAATGTTTTCTGAATCTGCAACGAGTCATTCAGTCAGATAATGCAATAACAATAATTACAATGCGATTTTAAAACTTTATTTTTGAGTATGTCTCCTTTGCTGATTTCTTAGTTCTAGTTACCAAACACACAATCTTTTTTATGTATGTGGTTCAAGTTCCCTCACCAAGATCATGTGTCTTTGAGAGAAAGAAAAGCTGTGTGCTTCTTTTGACTTAAGGAAACAGAGTAAAAAGGTAATTGAAGGGCATTGCAGTATAGCCCAGACCCTTAAGATTTCTAGTTTTATTTTACACACACACACACACACACACACACACACACACACACACACACACACAGGTAAACTTATAGGAAAGCCAAGGATGCACTGTGTGTGGACCCCTGTATTTCCTTACCAAACCACCATTGTCTTACCTACCTTTACATACTGGCTTCTTGGTCCAAATGGCTTTCTGCTCAACAATTACACACTGACTAGAAGGTTGTCCTTGTAATTGATACCTAGAGACAGGGGTTGGAATTTAGTACTATTAGGCAGCTTGTGCTGAAAACTGGTTAGCTTGACTTTAAATCTACAACAGGTCCACTTAATCTGTACAGCTACTCTTTTATTAGTCTTCTCTCTAACTACCTCATTCTGGATTATTCTTGAATAACAACCAGGCTCATCCATGTTCCTCCTGTTGGCTTTATAGTTCACAGCAGGCACATATAATGCAAGTTCATTAACTCACCCTTCATTACAGGAGAAGTACACACTTTTGCCAACCTGAAGACTCAGAGGCCCTTTTATCTGCCCATTAGGAATCTGTCCTGGAGGTTCACACTTGGCCTCTAGGAAAAAATGGTAAGAGTAAGAAATAAATAATAGCAAACATCAGGCGAGCCCTCAGTAGATAGTAAATTTAAGATACCTTTGCATTTGGGGATGGCACCATCCCAGTCTCCTGAAGATAAGCACTTAATTGTCTTCTGTCCAATAAGCAAATAACCAGGATCACAACTGTATGTCACAGACAACCCTGCAACAAACTGGCCAACATGCTGTCCTGTGTGGTGTCCATTGTGGATCATGGGAAGTGATGGGCACTCTAGAGGGAAATCTTTATACATACACACAGGGGAAAAAGCCATCAGATAATATATACTTATGAATCTAGATGCCTGCTTAGGTCACATATCTAAATAAATAGCATGCAATCTGTGGTAACCAGTCACCATTAACTTTCAACTCGTTCCCAACCAGATATGGCTTAATTGTTGCCTTTTATGGAAAAGCAATTGCAATTTGGGGAGGACGTGGTCTCACTCTGTAATCCTGGTAGGCCTGGAATTCTCTATGTAAATCAGGCTACCTTTGAACTCACAAAGATCCACCTGCTTCTGCCTCCCAAGTGTAGGGATTAAAGCTATGTACCACCACACCCAGCTTTATTGTGCTATTTTCATCTTTAATTATATTTTAGCCTTGAGAAAAATTTCAGTTACTGGAAAGGTTTAGTTTTATTCATCTTTAAGCCTATCATTCAAAGGATTATCCTATTAGACATTACTAATATAGTTTATTGGTATCATATATATATATAAATATTTATCACATACCATTCTAATTTCTTTTTATTCCATGATAAAATATTTTTTCATTTTAATATGTGTAGGTTCACCCAAATTTTTATTTTCCATGGGCAATCTGTTTTGAGATTACTGGTTAATCAACCTACTGATATTTAAGTAAATTAAATAAAATTTGTGGTACTTGGGATTGAACTAGGCAAGCACTCTGTCATTGAGTTATATCCACAATCTCTTTTGTTCCCTTTTATTTTGAGACAAGATCTGGCTAAGTTGCACAGGCTGGTTTTAAAATCACAGTGTGCTCCAGGCAGGCCTTGAACTTGTAATCTCTTACGTCAGCCTCCTTTGAAGCTGAGATTGCAGCTCTGTGCTCCCAGGTCAGAGTGAATCATATTTATATTTATAAACAATATATAGTACTTCCTAAGTTCTATAATCTATTTAGAATTGATCAATATTGTTCTTTATTAAAAATTCTTGGTAGTATAATTTGTTAAATACTGACAATTTCTGTAACACATGGGATTAAACTTTGGCCTTAGGTTCATTAACACTACAAACAAGATGAAAAGAGAATAAAACATTCACAGTAGTTTCTATTTTTAAAGTTAGTTGATTTGAAATGCTACAGCCCAGGAGGTGGTTTGAGTAAAGAGAGCATTTGTTTGTAGAGGCAACTCAGCATTGGGAATGGTTTCCCAAAAGCCAGCTCAAGTGCCAGGGACAAGACCTACACAATTCTTCCTTTAGGAGCATGCAATAAAGTGATCTGTCCATAAATGCAAGATCATAGTCTTCAGCAAAGTTCTACTTCCATACTCAACACTCTTACAGCCCCAGCCCTGATGAAGCTTTGTTTCCACACTCAGTGCTCTCAAGCTCAGGCCCTTGACTAGGTTTTATTTCTGTACTTACCACTCTCACAGATTGGCAGTGGTGTTGGTCCCCACATTTTATTTGCTTGGCACCAGACTGTTCTGCTTCCTTTCATGGTGAAGTTGGCTCTACAGGTAAATGTCACATAATCACCATGTCCGAATGGTGGTCTGGAACTTCTAAGTATGAATCCCCCTGGCACTTTGGGCTCTAAACAATTAGAAAATTTATTCCAATTTTCACATACAGGAGGAGCTTTATCCCAAGTGCCCTTCACTTGGTCTTTACTTTCACAAAAAAGAGTCTTTTCTCCAATGAGGCGGAAGCCAAGTAAACAGGAGTACTGCACAACAGTTTTAAGGGGTATGGGAAGAGAATAATGGAGTTTCCGAGCATTTTCAACTTCAGGAGGAGGGTCACAAGAAATCTCTGAAAAGTAGAAAAGAGACCAAGTGAACATATTGATCATTTAAAACCAAATAAAAGTTGCAAGTATAGATCAATAACTTTCCCAGAAATATACTAGGAAATCAAATGCTTTGTTATTATTTTTACTTACAATTTGTTCATTTCTAAATGCTTAAGCTCTTGATCCTTGTTAAAGAAATCAATATAAATCACCTTAACCAAATAAGGAAGTAGAAAAAAAGCTATCTAATCTGTACTTTCAGTGATTATTTCTATAATTTTTTACTGTAAACACTTTTAATAAACAAAGAGGCAAACTTAAAATATTTAATGACATGCTAATTGCATGTAGGGAGTCAACATGAACTGATCTGGGCTCAATAGCCCTGGTTTCAAATCCTCACTGTCATTCAATAGCTGTATGACCTTGGGCAAGTCATTCCCTCCCCTAGCCTCAGTTTCCCAGTCTATATTTCAGGCTACATAAGGTGTGATAAGGATACAGAGAGACAAAAGCATGTGAAATGGGCAGGTACAGTACCCAAAGCACACTAGTTATGCAGTCCCTGTTTGAAACACACAGCTAGCTTGCAGGTAGCATAGTCACATTAGATACTGTTACCACAGACACTGCAACCTCATTACAAGTCATTTAAGGCCCCTTAATTCGAGGTTCCTTTGAGAAAACCATTTAAGTATTGATCTCATTTTCTTGTACATCCTGGACATATGAAATGATATTAGTTGTTAACAGCTACTATGATATATACATGTCTTTTCTGGACAAGTTGCAGAATAAAGAGAAAGTTGTCAATGTCTAAATTTCCAGTACTGTCCATTTGGCCCCAGGTAGAGCTCTTCAGTACAAGAAATGGCATATGGAGGCACCACCAGAGTTTTAGTACACTAGAAAGTGTTCTGCCTGATTTTGTTACAGTTTTTAACTTTCCAGAGCCTTTATTACTTTATTTACAGAATCACAACCTAATATGTTAACAAGTGAACAAATTTAATGTTTTTTCCTCCATTTTAAATAGAGAAAAGTGGCAAATATTTGTTTAAAGTACATAGTTGGATTTAGTAACTGCATGGGAATATAGAATCAAGAGACAAGATCCATATTTCATTATTCTTATTTTTTACTCACGTTCACAAACAGGAAACTTATTATTCCAGATTACTGTCTCTCCTTCTGGGACACACTGACTAGAAGATTTGCCATTTAACTGGAACCTTAAACAATAAGGAGCAGCAAATCATCACTAGAGCAAACCACTTTTCAATTGTATAGATTGAATCACTTCTTTCAAGTATTTATGGGATGGTGTGCATTTTAAAATATTTCTAGTTTAAGAAAAAGCCCACATTTACTTTTGAATCTACTCCACTAAACAATAAATCAATAATGGGTTAAAACATAGTAAAATGCATCTTCTCTTTGGAATTCTCCCTCCCCTCTTCAGTACTCAAATGTCAAGATTATGCTGATCATCTTGAGTAAAACAGTCTCAATTCCCTATAGAGAAAATAGCAAAGACCTTGATTCCCAAGCTGATTCCAATGAGTCTCACTAAATCCAAATTTTATATTCATTCTCCATAACAGGAGTCTTAATCTGTGAACTATTCAGAACGGCTTCAGATGATGAAATGACAGTACCTACTTTTGCTGGTCAAGAACAAAATATACACACTTGAAGAAAATAAAAGGGAATTGTTTAATGACAGAGTTCTTAGTCAGATAAGGTGTAGTAAAAGAAAGAAAATAATAAGAGAGTAAAAACTTAGCTATCTTCAGAACTCATACTTTGAAATCATTATGGGAAACAATCAGTACAGGGCCTATCACTTGACACTCACCCTCGATCACAAACAAAGGAAACCTCTGCCCCAAGATGGAGATTAGGAGGAAGAAACACATGGCCATTGAGAAGTTGGTTTGGAATGGCATCACATGACTTCACTAGGAAAGAAGAGAGAAGGCTTGCACATGAAGAGTCAGGAAACAGTTGTGTTTCCTTTGAATAGAGCAGAAGCTCTAGGCACCTTCACATGCCGGGGCTGCATGGCTCCAGGTTCCCAAGGATGTACACCGCACAAGGTTAGTTCCAATGAGAGTATAGCCCGGTTCACAGCTATATGACACTTCCTGGTCAACAGAAAAGAATTCCTCATCTCTTTTGTTATGATCACCATGGAGGATATTTTGAGGTGGTAGACATCCTGAGGAAAGAACAGGACCAGGATGTCCTTTTATTTCTGCAATAAGAACTTTATTCTTTATAGCCTCAGCTATCCTGGGTTTAGTTGGGTGGGATAAAGATGTCCGTGGCAACTCTTCAACACTAAGGCAGAGATTAAGGTAATAGAGTGTGGTTAATGTGCCTTTCTCTGCCCATATGTGGCGAGTCATATGTGTACCTGCTTTCCCTTTCTTGATCCATGCCAGGAAATATCACTCTTACTCATTTTCACTTCATTCTATTAAAAGATCTGAGATATGCTTCCACCAATAGGGTAGACAAGGAACCAAATTTTTGAAACAAAGATTTTCCCCACCCAAATCTGACATTTCGTTTTTTTACTACAAAACAAGGCTTATGAGGCTTCTGAATTTTGTCAGGATTATAGAAAGGCAGACAATTCACATTAAGTGTAGAAGGAGGGAATGGTGGCCACAAGTTCAATCTCTAACTACCAGCTTTCTTCCAAAACATTCATTTTCAGTATCAAGATGGATGTCTACAAAATTTTGAATCAAATTCTTATCTTAGCCAATTCTGTCTTTCAATATGGCCAATACAACAGAGAGTTTATTTTAGCCTCATTTAAATAAAATATAATTATTAAAAACTCTAATGATCAACTTTTGTACTGGGTTTTAAAATTACTTTTATTCTTTAAAAGACATAATTGTACATACTTATGTGGTACTCAGATGAGTAAATATATTATGTAATATGAAAATAAGGGTAAATATAGCTGTCTTCTATAACTTATCATTACTTTGCAGTGAAAACTTTCAAAATCCTTTATTCTAGAATTTAAAAGAATATACACAACAAACTATCATAATATACAGTGGGAATTCTACTGTTTGTAGGGACACCAGAACTTATTTCTCCTATCTAATCTGACTTTTATCTCCATTCTTAACAGCATTTGATACATTGTGTAATGGAGAGGTCTTTATATGTGCAGAAGTGGATTTAGGTACTCATGTTTGCATGTGTGTATGTGTATGTATGTGGGAGTATACACTGAAAATTATGCATGTAGAGGACATTATCTTGTTTTATAAAATAAGGTTTCTCAATGGGAACTGTGGCTCACCAACTAAGCTAGACCTAGAGATCTGTCTGTCTCTGCCTCCCAAATTCTGGGATTATAAGCATGTGCCACCACATGAAGCATATTATATAGGTTTTGTGTATTAAGCTCAAGCCTTTATACTTATACAACAAGCACTTTATAGACTGAATCATCTCCCCAGTTCTATATTTTTTGATAAGTCATTTTTAACTGAAGAGAAATCATATATCATTGTGGTCTGATTTGCAGTTCCTTGATGATTAATAATGTTAAACATTTTGCCATGTATTTGATGTCCATTTTATTTTAGTTTGGAGAAATGTCTAATGTCGACTTTGAAGTTAGATTTCTTTTGTCCCATTGAATTGTTTCAGTTCCTTATACATTCTTAGTACCAATTCCTTGTCAGATGTATAGTTTGGAAATACTTTTCCCCATTGTATATGATCTCTCTTATTGTTTCACTTGTCATAAACTTTTTATTCTACGTAATTAGTCTATTTTTGCCATTGTTTTCTATGTTTTTCATGGTCTTATCCAGAGCATGTTAACTATTCCAGTATTCTTAAGCATTGTATCTATGTTCTTCAAAGAGTTTCATGTCTCATAATTCTACTTTAAAACATTCCAATGACTTTTTAAAAGTGTGTTATACATTCCCCCTACAATTATAGTATCGCCAAAGAATATAATAAAATCCCCATCTCTTTAATAGAAATCTCTTATGATCATAGATTGGTAAAGTTGATAAATATTACTTCCAAAATTTACTTTCAAATTCTTTATCCTGGAAATCCAGTCACATATCACTCCTACACTTTCTATAGGTACCTTGTATCTATTCTGCAAAACCTCTGATTTTATTTACAGATACCCAAAGTTTCAACCCGACTTACCCCTGAAGCATGTTGGCAGTGGAGGGCTCCATTTGCTGTTTGGCTGGCACCATACTACATTGCTGCCTTTCATAGTAAAGCCAGGCTTGCACTTAAACATTACTGTATCGTTTAAGAAGAAGGAGCGTTTAAATCCATACTCCACATGTCCATTTTCAATTTCTGGCACTGGGCACTTGACTATAGCAATACACCGAGGGGGTGGACTGTTCCAGATGCCAACTTGATTGTCTTTGCTGGTGCAATATATTGACTTCTCACCCACCAGGTCAAACAGTTTTTCCCTATTCTTTCCAACATGGCAATGATAAGTTACTACCATTCCATAGAAAAAGCTGTCTCTACTGCTGCTGTAGAACTCCCCATTGGCGATGGCTGGAGGTGACCCACAAGGAATAGCTTTTGAAGGGAAGCAGTTAAGAAAAGAGACAAGGCATTGAAATGTCGTATTTGCTGAAAATTTAGTCTTCATTTTAATAAACCAAACTTAAGCTTTACCTACAACTTATCTATAGTATCAAAATTCTGTATTCTGATCTAAAAAAATGGTACGCCAGAAAGGAAAAT
The DNA here is from genome assembly GCF_003668045.3 of Cricetulus griseus. Lineage (NCBI taxonomy): Eukaryota > Metazoa > Chordata > Mammalia > Rodentia > Cricetidae > Cricetulus > Cricetulus griseus. The sequence goes on along the minus strand of NC_048598.1, from coordinate 133,662 downwards.
AAATGGAACTGGCTGATAAAAAGTCAGAAAGCTATGAGCCCAGAGAGAGTACAGAGAGTCTGTAACTAGAGACTTCTTGGGGTGATCCACTTTTGCATGGTTGCATTTGTCAGTGTGTAATCTCATGACTATTTTAAATGTAAGAATCTATTCACTACTAAATAACATCATAAAAGAACATTAATTGAAAACTGTGATAGAATTAGAGATCATGGAAGAATGCCAGTCAGAGCTGTGTCCATAACAACCCAAACTTAGTGAGACTTCCCAGGCACTCATTTTTATGTGCAGATGTCCAGTTTCCCTTTAGAAAGGGATAAGAGAAATTTAGTAGGATGCCATAAAGAGATCGTTTTACTCACATTCACAAAAAGGTATGTCATTATCCCAGATTACCCCCTTGTCTGAGACAATACATGTAGCAGATGAGTCACCAGTGAGTCGATATCTGGAGGCAAAGAGGTGGTTGATCACATCCAAGTTACACTTTAGAAAAAGCCTAATTTTTTCCACTTAAAGAATGAGAAAAGGTAGAATATCATGAATGATACAGTGAAGTAGTGATAAAGAAGGGCTTCTATCAACAGTCATAGCCAAATGGTCTGACTTCTTTGTCAATAGCTCTGGAGACTTAAAATTGAAGAAGGGTAGCTCCTTTTTCTTTCCTTCTAAGGATCCTCTTAACTGAGCAACACTGACATGTCACTTCTGAAGCAGGTCAAGGAGACCATGCTTTTGTATTCATTCATATTAAAAGGTTTCTGGTTAGAAATATTATTTCAGTATCCACACACCCTGCAGAGGCTTCCTGCCTACTCACCCTTTATCACAAGAAAATGTGATTGTTGACCCAAACGTGATACCCGTATTTACATGCACAGAGCCATGGAGGAGTTCTTTGGGAGGTGTACATTGTCTACCTATAAGGGAAACAAAACAGGATTTGGGACTGGTATGGAGAAGGTATTGTATGTTTTCTATTAAATCTCTAACTGGACTTGCTGATGGTCCTGCTTATGTTTTCTCAAAGCAATTTTTGAAATTTGTAAAATGTGTACTTTCTCAAGGAGCCATCAGTCTTAGAACCCTGTTGTCCATATTTATGTGTATGAAAGAAAACTTTATTTGTGGTCAATTGTATATTTAAAAACTTCTATTTTCTCTTTATTAAAATATGTAGGTTAATGGCATTATTTACAGAGTCTCTATTAAAAACCTACAGTCATCATTTCCTTTCTATAATTCATCCTATAATCCTTCATTTAATTCAATAAGTTACAAAACTTTAGTGTCTGGATTCCAGAACATATCCCCATACCACTTATTTTGTCATTTCTATGATTTTACCAGCTTGTTGAGTGGCAAAATTTACTTTTCTTATGCTAGTATTCCTTGGTCTATTACTTCTTCCATAGCTTGTCATGAGTTTCTTTTTTTATATTATAAATATGGTCATATTATACTCCTTACTTAAAAATAAAGGCTTACCATTATTCACAGGAAAAAGTATACAATCTTGGAGTTTATATGTGTACTCAAACCATACTGATCTTTTTCTATTTTTCCAAAGACATCATTTCTTCCAAACTTTTACTCAGAAGGTCTCAACCTCCCTAATTCTTTTAGATAACATTTAATTTTTTATTGTTGAATAGCAATTTACCTCTATTATTAAACAACATAATAAAATCTGGAGATATACCTCAGTGATAGGGCACTTGCCTAACCTGTGCAATGCCTTGTGTTCAGCCCTCAGTTATACATTATATATGTGTAGTATTTGTTGTCCCTTACAAGATCTACTGCTTCATTGTCTACTAGCATGCTTCATACATGCTAGTTAATAAAAATATTTCCTGACAATGGTGTGACTGGAACAATATATGAGGCCACTGGAAGCAGGTTCAAGATCTAACACTAATGCACAAACTGACTTGGTGGAACCCATTCTATGTGGAGAGATACCTTGCTCAGCCTAGACACAGGGGTGTAGGGGGGTGGAAACATGCCTTGGTCCTGCCTCAATGAGATGATGAGACAGACTTAGCAGACTTCCTAGGAGAGGCCTTACCCTCTCTGAGGAGCAGATGGGAGGTGGGGGATGGGGTAGTCCGGGGAGCAGGAAGAGAGGAGGGAAGGGGAACTGGGGTTGAAATGTAAAAAATAATAAAAAAAAGAAAAAGGGAGAAAAATATTTCTTGAATTGAATGTGGTAAGAACAAAATGAAACAAACATTCTTTTGTATACTAACATCTAATCTCTAACACAATATAGAAATCATAGAATGATGTCATAAAGATGATAGGCTAAACCATGGTGATGACTTAAACCCTAGTACCCAGAAAAGTTAGAAGTTGAAGGAAACAAAGAAGCTGGGATCATTCTTTGCTCACCATGACATACTAATTTACTTGTCTTTTTTCTGGCAAATGGCATACTATCCTATATAGATAAAAATGATAGCATCAATCATGGTTTTTAGGAGTACTCACGTTTACAGAAATGCTGAGCATCTGACCATTTGGAGGTTTCTAAGCAGGTGATTGAGAATGGCTTCCCAGTATACCCAGGGAGGCATTTGTACTCCCAAGTTGTTTCAACAGCAAACTCAGACTTATCACTCTCAATAGTAGGCTTAGCAAAAGTATACCTTGGCAGCGACTTACACTGACCTAGAAATGAGGACCACAGAAATATCAAAGCTGAGAAAGGCTAAAGTTTCTCTGCTTCTTTCCTGCCCCCAATTATTCTAACAAATCTATCTTTAGAAGTAATATTGCTTTCAGCAATATTAACTAAGAAAACCATTCTAGTATGGATGGACACAGAGAAATTCAGAGATTGAAACAGTTTTTATAACAGACTTCAGAGAAATAGCTAAAGAACTTTTTTTTGTAAAATCCCACCCTCTTAGTTTTGTAGTTTAAAACTGTAGGTGTATTGTTTGTTTTTTATCTTTTTTTAACACAGTGAAGTCATGAAAAATAAGAAAATCATGTTGAACTTCAGGAATGAATATATATAATTTAATGTAAGACACAAAACTTGGAAGGTGATAGAAGAAAATAAAGGAAGAATGCTGCAAGATATCAGCATAGGAAAGACTTTTAAAATAAGACCCCAGTTGCTCAGGAAATAGTTCCAGGTAACAAATGAGACTTCATGAAAATTCAAAGCATCTGCACAGCAAAAGAAAGGTGAAAAGATGGTCTACAAAATGGGAGAAACTAACTAGATATCTAATTAATGCCTAGAATATATAAAGAAATAAGAAGCATAAACACCAAAAAAATCCCTCATTACTAAATGAGCTAATGGAGTCAACATATGGTTCTCAAATGAAGTACCAATGCTCAATAAATATAAAAAATGTTAAACCTCACAAGTCGTCAGAGAAATGAAAATGGAAACTATATTAAGGTTCCATCTTGCACTAGTCAGGATAGCAGTCATGAAGAAAATAAGTAACAACAAATGCTGGTAAGGATGTATACAAAAGGGAATACTTGTACATTGCTGATGAGAATGTAACTCATCCAGCCATTGTCAAAGACAGTCTGGAGATTTCTCAACAAAATAATAGTAAATAGTATATAATAATGATAATAATAATAATAATAATAATAGTAATAGATCTACCACATGACCCAGAGCTTTTGTCAATATTTACCCAGAAGATTCCAAGTCAACATATCACAGATACACTTACACAACGATGCTGATTACAGTACTATTCCCAATGGCTAAGTTGTGGAACTAAACTAGAGGCCCAGCAACAGAATTGATTAAGAAAATGTAGTATATAAGAAGATGGATGCAACTGGAGATAATAATATCAAGTGAATTAAGTTGGTCTCAGAAAAACAGGTATCTTTTCTTTCTCTCTCACATATATTTGAATGTTGAGGCGAATTGTCAGGGAGAACAAAAAGGTACTAATGGGAGGGGAGAAGATTAAGAAGGAGAGGGTCCTAGGATATGCTCAAAGTACATTATATAGTTGCATGAGAACTGCCTTATATAACCTTATATGATAATAATAAAAATAGTCTATGCACTTTTTTGTTTGGGTGGAAGGGAATTTATGCCAGCTATTTGTACCAGTTATTTTTCTTATCATTGTGACCAAATATTGACAGAAACAACTTAAGAGAGAGGATATTAGTTGGCTCATAGTCCAGGGGATAATATCCATCTAACGGGGGATGTGCTACTGTAGATACATTTCTCTTATTGGTTGGTGAATAAAACACTGTTTGGTCAAAAGAGGCAGGAAGATAGGTGGGCCTAGGAGATGAAGAGAATTCTGGGAAAGGTAGGCAGAGAGAAACTGGAAAGAGATGCCTTGTAGACACCAAAAGGAGTAACAGGTCCAGACATTCTCCGGTAAGCTAAGACCACATGGAAATACATAGATTTATAGAAATGGGTTAATAATAAAGTCAGAGCTAGCCAATAAGAAGCCCTCGCCATTGGCCAACAGATTTATAATTAATATAGTGCCTCTGTGTGTTCATTTGAGGCTGAAGCAGCAGGACCAAGCTGGAAAGAAACTCTGCAACAACCATCATTGTGAGGAAAGCATATGACTGGAGCAGCTTAGTCTGTGGGTGAAGGGAACTGCAACAGTGACTGGTTACGTGACACCAACCAGGAAGCAGAAAGCTTAGCTGGAAGTAGGGAGGAGATATAACCTCCAAGGTCCACTCTCCAGATAGATCTATGGCTTCCTAAAGGTACTACAAGTTAGCTGTAGATCGACGGTTCAAATATGTGAGCTTGTGGGAGACATATCATATCCAAATAACAATAGGTACAGCAAAAACAACAAACATTCTCTGATTTTATAATAAAATGAACACACAGAGGCACTAAATTATAAATCTGTTGGCCAATGGCTAGGGCTTCTTATTGGCTAGCTCTGACTTTATTATTAACCCATTTCCATTTATAACCCATTTCCATTTTATAATAAAAAATGGAAATATACAAGTAAAAATCTCTTTAAAAATTTTTTGGAGATTTTAATTTTTATTTCAAATCTAAGAGTGTTTTGCCTACATGTATGCATATGCACTATATGTGATCAGTGCCTGAAAAGTCCTGAAGACAATGATAGATCATCTACAACTGGAGTTACAGGTGATTATGAGGCACCAAGTGGGTGCCTGGAACCAAACTCTTGTGCTTTGCAAGAGCAGTAACTCTTCTAACTACTGAGCTATCTCTCCAGTCTTACAAGTAAAAATCTTATAAATAAAAACTTTTGGCATGTGGAACTAAAGTACCACAGAGATCTTGTAAAATCAAAATAACTTTAATTGATTTATATGATTACCTTAATCACTAAACTTTTATGGTATAAAGAAAATAAATTTATTCTTCAATGAATTTCTTTATTTGTCATTTGTGGTTTTATAAGATAGAGTCTCACTATATAACCCAGGCTGACCTTGAACTTGGAATCCTTCTGTCTTAATCTCCTAGTGCTCTACTTTTCACTATATTATTTTAATCAATTAGAGTAGTAAAACAAAAATAGCTAGTAAAAACTTTCTTATATAACAGAGAAAAGAGCTAGTCATTAACAATGAAATAAATTCTGCCCTATAAGACGTCTAAGAAACTGCAACATCCATGAACTTGAGTATGTCCCTATATATGAGTGAAGACTCACATTTTACCTCGTTGAATTTATTTGTAGAGATCCAGAAATTCACTCTTATTCAGATCAGAGGTAATCTAGGCAAAAATGCCAAGTTGTGAAACCCTCCAAGAGTAGAAGTATAGCTGAGAATTTACAAATTTTCGTTTTTTTCCCATAGAAGTGTGAGGCAGGTAAAGGTGAAAGTTAAACAGAGAATTAAAGGTGAAAGTTAAACTCAGGCATTCACTGAGCACCCATGGCTGCAGCCAAATGCAGTCTTTCTCTAACCCTGTGCTTCTGAGGAATTGAAAAATAGTCACCGCTGTCAAGAGCCAGGTATTGCCTAGGTCCCTCTTTTGTTATTCTTTGGTTTCTTCCATTATTATCTACCAATGCCAAAAATACATACTCTGTGAAAAACAGCAAGAAAGACTTTAAGAAAAATGAAAGTTTAAAAACAGTGAAGATAGAATTCCCAATGTGATACCACTTCTACCTCTTACTCAAATTAGATAATAATGTATGTTTATCAAATGTAAGGACAAAACTGATTTTTTTGTCCAGAATATGGGGAAACATTTAAATTCATAAGATTCAATTAGTGTTATCAATGCAGACCAAGAGGAATACAAGATCTAGAAACCACAAAGGAAGATGGAATTTTATAATGTGACTTTCCATGTCAAAATGAGGCAAGAATTTTACTTTCTTGGTGAGGAAGTCCAATCTCTAGTAAGGAGACCTTGGACTTTTTGTAAACTACCCACCTCCCAGGCCACAGTACAGAATCTCCAGAGGTTGGTTTCTCCTCTGATCAGATAGGAAAGGACCAGGTGAAATGTCTCACTGGCTAAAAGCACTGCTAACCAACCTGACTGACAAATTGAGTTTAATCCCTGGAGCCCACATGGTGAAAAGAGAGAGCTAACTCCTGTAAACTGTCCTCTGACCTCCAAGCACATGCCATCCAATGTCCATCCTCCCAATGCAAATAAACAAATAAATACATGTAATAATTTTCAAAAGAAAAAGAAAGGCTAGTGTACAAGCTATTGCATGATAGGGGTTTTCTTGAAAATCCCTGTTCCCTCTCCTTTTTTTAATACAATAGTTTTTATTTAAATTAAGAAGCAATCTTATTTTACATACCAATCCCAGTTCCCTTTCCCTCCTGTCCTCTCGTTCCCCCCCCCAACTTCCCTATCCTAGCCCCCACCCACTCCTTAGAGAGGGTGAGGCCCATGGGGAAATCATCAAAGTCTGTCACATCATTTGGGGCAGGGGTCCTTCTATGCACTAGGAATAAATACTGGTTCTACTGCCCCATGGACTGCCTAAGCTCCCTTACTGACACCCATATTGTTGCCTCATTACCTCTTTCTAGCATCAGGAGTAATGATCAGAGTAGTGACTATTTAACACAGAAAGTGTTTCTGGAGGACAGGGTGCAATTAACTATTTAGATCTAAGGAGCTTTACATGGATGATTTAGAAGTTCTTTGGAAGTAGATGGAACATTTATGTACAGGATAAAAATAAATCTGAAAAGTTGGTCAGAAATCAGGAGGGGAGGGATATCATTATTGAAAATTACCATCAAATTCCTTAATACTGGGATTCCTGGCTATCTAATGGATGACTTTTTAAAATGAGAGTCATGTATGTTAGTGAAAGTATGGTACTAAGCACAAGACATTCATCAGTGAACAAGAAACGATGTCCAGCCATCCCTAGAATTTATTTTCCAGTACAAGTTGTACCAGAACTAATGCATAATATTCAGACCCTTACTGACTATATCCACCATTAGCTGCTAATTGCTACAGTTAGTAAGCATCAACAAGCAAGTGCCCGTGACCTAATTTCTCTGGCAGCTTCTGATACCTCACACCTCTGTAAGATGGTAGAACAGCTCGTTTCTAACTTCATTTCATATATGAGAAACTGAGGGTTGGGGCTCTGACAGACTTTCTAAAATTCACCCAGCTATTGATATTTGCTTATAGTAAACATCTTATAACCTATGATTATATTCACAACGAGAGCAAATTATATTGTGACTTGCCAAAATTCACCCAGCTATTGAGGTTTGCTTACAGTAAATGTCTTATAACCTATGCTTTCACTACCAGAACAAATTATACTATTTTAAAAGCAAGTCAATCTGTGAAAAAAACAAACACAAACAACAACAACAAAAATTCTTACAGAGAACATTAAAGGAGTACCTATGGAAACACCCACCATTACAGAAGTCACAGTTTTAATTCATGTTCAACTTTAAAAAACTAACTCCAGTTACTTATTAAATATCCTCTCAAACAAAATCTGAAACCCATTTTGGAGAATCATGTTATTATTCTTTAACAAAAGAATCAGGGGCTCTCCATGGCTGGAGAGGATTTCTGTATGCCAAGAGGCACATATGCTCTGTGATCCTGAACACAGCCTGGGACCCTTGGTGGAATTGTTTGAGCACTTGCTGAATTCTCAGGAGGCTGGGAGCCTGAGAGGAGAGGGAGAACCACCGAACCAAGGCAGCAGTCATTCCAAAGCACCCATGTGTAGTGCAGACTTCAATGGTGGTGGTCCAGTTCCCAGAAGAGGTGAGGCTATTCTGCATCAGACAGAGTCTGAGGGAGTCTCCAAAGCTGTCAGGGACAGGCAAGTATCCAGCAGGGCCCCGCATCCCTGGTTTTGTCTCTAGCTTTTGTCTAGGCACAGAAGTTTTCCCAGCACCTATCCGCACTCCCCTGCCCAGCTCACCAAGAACTCCTGGCGTGATGAGAGTGAAGAAAACCCAGAGCGAACCCAAGGCTCCCATGCCACTGCAGCGGCCCATCAGCAGGTGACTTTCTGAATGTTGTGAGCCTCTAGCAAGAATAAGAGAATTTGACTAATGGCCGGTGGCTGGCAGTAAGCTGCGAGGAAGGACTCTTAAATAGTGTCTGCTCAGAGCTGAGTACTGAAGATTTGTGGAGCACATCTGCAGGTGGCCAGGGGCGGAAGAGGCAGGGAGGGGTGGCCCCAGGGAAGTCTGCTTTTGACTCAAGCTGGGTCCTGTTCAGCTCCTGGCTTTCCTATTTTTTGTTGATTATGCAACCAAGTACATTAACCTTTTCACTGCCTACATCTGAAACAATTCGCAAAATAATACTCATTCCTACTAATCTACAATATTTGTATGCTGTGCTAAATTACAGTATTGCATTCTTTAAACCTGTTTTGCATTTTGTTCCAGTGAATTCATTTCCAAACCCAATTAATGTAGGCAACTCTCAGTTTGAGATAACAACTTAAAGTGGTTTACTTAAAGTGGAATTCAGGAATAACACTGCCTGGTACTGCAGTCTTTTTTGCTCTAGTGTAAATAGTGAAAATTTTAATTTCTGTATATCTGTGAAGGGGTTTTCTTTTTATTTATTTATTTTTATTTAAATTAGAAACAAGCTTGCTTCACATGTCAATCCCAGCTCCCTCCTCCTCCCCTCCTCCCCAACCCTCACCAACCCCCCACTCAGTCGCCCCCCCTCAGCTCCCCAGGAGGGTGAGGCCCTCCATGGGGGATTTCCAAAGTCTGCCTTATCATCTGGGGCATGGCCTAGGCCCTCCCCCATGTGTCCAGGCTGAGAGAGCATCCCTCCATGTGGAATGGACTCCCAAAGTTCATTCCTACGCCAGGGATGAATCCTGATCTGCTATCCGAGGCCCCATAGATTGTGTAGGCTTCTTCACTGACACCCATGTTCAGGGGGTCTAGATCAGTCCCATGCTGGCCTCTCAGCTATAAGTCTGGGGTCCATGAGCTCCCCTTTGTTCAGGTCAACTGTTTCTGTGGGTTTCTCCAGCCTGGTCTTGACCCCTTTGCTCATCACTCCTCCCTCTCTATAATTGGGTTCCAGAGTTCAGTTTAGTGTTTAGCTGTGGGTGTCTGCCTCTGCCTCCATCAGCCACTGGATGAAGGCTCTAGGATGGTATATAATGTAGGATGGTATATAATCAATTTCATTATCAGGGAAGGGCATTTAAGGTAGCCTCTCCACTATTGCTTAGATTTCCAGCTGGTGTCATCCTTGTAGATCTCTGGAAATCTCCCTAGTGTCAGATCTCTCCTCAAACCTATAATGGCTCCCTCTATTATGGTATCGCTCAGCCTGCTCTCCTCTGTTCTTCCCTGCTCCCTTATGTCCTCCTATCCCCTCTTCTCCCCCTACCTTTCTCCCAGCTCCCTCCCCCTTCCATTCCATTCTCCCAATCAGCTCAGGAGATTCTGTCCCATTCCCCTTCTCCTGAGTATCATGCATACCTCTCTTGGGGTCCTTCCTGTTTCCCAGATGCTCTGGCAGTGGGATTGTAGGCTGGCAATCCCCTGCTCCATATCTAAAATCCATATATGAGTGAGTAATGCCATCTTTGTCTTTTTATGACTGGATTACCTCACTCAGGATGATTTCTTCTAGTACCATCCATTTGCCTGAAAATTTCAAGATTCCATTGTTTTGTTTTTTTGTTTCCGCTGAGTAGTACTCCATTGAGTAAATGTACCACATTTTCTCTATTCACTCTTCAGTTGAGGGGCAGCTAGGTTACTTCCAGGTCTGGCTATTACAAATAATGCTGCTATGAACATAGTTGAACAGATGTCCTTGTTGTATGAATGTGCATCTTTTGGGTATATGCCTAAGAGTATAATGGGTAGACTGATTCCCATTTTCCTGAGGAATCTCCATACTGATTTCCAAAGTGGCTGTACAAGCTGGCACTCCCACCAGCAGGGAAGGAATACTCCCCTTTCTCCACATAAACTGTCATTCGTGTTTTTATTTTAGCCATTATGACAGGAGTAAGATAGTATCTCAGAGTTGTTTTGATTTGCATTTCCCTGATGGCTAAGGTTGTTGAGCACTTGTGTCTATCAGCCATTGTAGACTCCTCTATTGAGAATTCTCTATTTAGTTCTGTACCCCACTTTTTAATCGAATTATTTGGTGTTTTTGGAGATTAGCTTCTTGAGTTCTTTGTAAATTTTGGAGATCAGCCCTCTGTCAGATGTGGGGTTGGTGAATATCTTTTCCCACTCTGTGGGCTGCCATTTTGTCTTGCTGACTGTGTGCTTTGCCTTACAGAAGCTTCTCAGTTTCAGGAGGTCCCATTTATTAATTGTCAATCTCAGTGTATGTGCTACTGGTGTTATGTTCAGGAAGCAGTTTCCTGTACCAATTCAGTCAAGGGTACTTCCCACTTTCTCTTCTAAGAGCTTCAGTGTGGCTGCATTTATGTTGTGGTCTTTGATTCATTTGGACTTAAGTTTTGTGCATGGTGATAGATATGGATCTATCTGTAGTCTTCTACATACCAGCATCCAGTTATGCCAGCACCATTTGTTAAAGATGCTTTCTTTTTTCCATTGTATAGTTTTAGCTTTTTTGTCAAAGATCAGGTGTTCATAGGTGTGTGTGTTAATATCAGGGTCTTCAATTTGATTCCATTGATCTACCTGTCTATTGTTGTGCCATATCAAGCTGTTTTTATTACTATAGCTCTATATTAGAGCTTGAATTCAGGGATAGTGATGCCTCCTGAAGTTCCTTTATTGTACAGGGTTGTTTTGGCTATCCTTGGTTTTTGTTTTTCCATATAAAGTTGAGCATCATCCTTTCAAGGTCTGTGAAGAATTGTGCTAGGATTTTGATAGGGACTGCATTGAATATGTAGATTGCTTTTGGTAAGATGGCCATTTTTACTATGATGAACCTACCTATCCAAGAGTATGGGAGATGGTTCCATTTTCTGATATCTTCTTTAATTTCTTTTTATTGCCTCAAAGTTCTTGTCATACAGGTCTTTCACCTGTTTTGTGAAAGGGTTTTCTAAAGGTTAATATTTTAGAAATTTTGTCTCTCTGTCAGTACAAAAATATATGAAAGGATATATCTTTAACTAAACAATTGTTATATAATTGTTACATTTGATACTTTTAAATAAATTATAGACATTTATCTCTCCTTTAAATGTTTTAATGTGTCTTTCTTAAAAATAAGGACATGTTTCCACAACTATAGTACAATGGTCAATTACAAAACACTAGTATTGAGATAGTGCTATTTTATAATTTTTATTGTATTCAAATTTTGATGATTATCTCAATAGTCTATTGAGGCAAAATAAGAACATCAAAACCATCCACCCTTCAGGATCATATATTTGAATCTTGGGTCTTTTTTTCTTTAATTTGAAAAACATCTCTGGGAGTGGGAGTTTGTGTGTGTGTGCGTGTGCGTGTGCGTGTGCGTGTGCGTCTGCGTGTGCGTGTGCGTGTGCGTGTGCGTGTGTGTGTGTGTGTGTGTGTGTGTGTGTGTGTGTGTATGTGTGTGTGTGTATGTTATATGTGGTTGTACATGTTCATGTGTTTGCCCATGTGCATGAAAATGTATGTGGAGAGTAGAAGCTAATGTCTTTCTTGCCCACTTTCCACCCTCTTATTTGAGGCAAGTCTCTCTCTGAACTCCAAACTTGCAGACTGGTCAGCTAGTTCAATTTGCCTGTTTCAGCCTCCCTTGTGCTAGGATTGCAGGTATACTGGGTGCAGCTTTTACCTGGATTCTGGAAATCTAAACTCAAGCCCTTGTGCTGGTATGACAAGCAGTTTACTAACTGAGTCCTCCCAACCCCAGGATCTGGAATTTTGTTGTTTCTTTTGCTGTTTGTCTTTGAAGCACACATAATAATCATTTTTCTAAAATTACACTCAAAATATTTATTATACAGTATGGTAACAAATTACCCTAAGATTAGTAGTGGCTTAAAGTGAGATTAAATAGTACCTTTCAGTTTCTGAAGTTATAATTTGGAAGCAGTTTAACTAAATGGATGGACATCTATCTTCCCTGATATCGTGGTCAAAATGATAGCTGGAACTACAATTATCTGCTTGCCTGGGACAGAAAAAGCACACAGAAGATGCACATTCAGTGGCTGTTGACTGGATTCCTCATTTCTTCATCATGTGTGTGTGGCCATTGGGCTGTTGGGTTGTAGGGATTGAAACCTCTCACCCTAAGACAGCTAACTTTTTTCAGATCAAAAAGGACAAAATCCAGAATGCCTTTTGTGATTCTCAGCAGTCATGGGATTTTTCAGAACAAAGATCAGCTCTTCTCAGAGATAGTATGCATGGATGGGAATACTGGGAGTCAAAGATGAAGGGAGACTGTCTTGGAGACTAGTTGCCAACATCACTCAGTTTGGTTTGATATAATGTTTCTTCACAATTAGATTGAAATTTTGCATTTGGGGCAGATATATCAGAGGATGGATGCTGTGTGCTTGTCTGAATGTACATGTTGCTTGATGGTTCTTTTATTGGTAGCGGTCACTTTTATCATATAAGCAGGTTTTTGTAGTGTAAACTTACTATTGTCCCTTATTACTGATAAGTATTTGGTGGGAGGAATATTTCAAAACTATATAAATATTTTATTTAAAAATCAAATTTTCACCTGCTATTTTTTACTCATAAATGATTTTTGTCTTACTCAATTACTACTCTTACGACTCCCAAATGATAGTCAGCCATTACATTTATATTCATTAATTGGTATTCTACTGTAAAGAAAAGCTTTCTCATCTATTCATTTATTCACTAATTTTTCTATATGAAATCACCATGGAACCAGTGTCTATATCAATATGAAATTACTTATTTAATGAGCCATGATTTTTTACTGGTTGTTTAATTCCTAAATTGTTCCAGATTTGCCCTAGAGTATCTCAAAATAGTTCTTGTTTTCTTTTTGTCTAATTCTTATGAATTTTGAACACTTTAGTTTGTGATTTTCTAGAACCAACATTGAAATTTGCACTCTTTCTCTAAGGAGTATTGGTTCTTATTTATTTATTTATTTATTTATTTATTTATTTATTTATTTTGGTTTTTTGAGACAGAGTTTCTCTGTGTAGCTTTGGACCCTGTCCTGGAACTAGCTCTTGTAGACCAGGGTGTTCTCAAACTCACAGAGAACCCGTGCCTCTGCCTCTGGAGTGCTAGGATTAAAGGCGTGTGCCACCACCACCTGGCTGCCGCCACCTTCTCCTCCTTCTCCTCCTCCTCCTCCCTCTCCTCCTCTTCCTCTTCCTCCTTCTTCTCCTTCTTCTTCTTTGTACACGTTTTCATTTTGCTTTTCTTGTCATGGTTAGAATCTAAAGTCTGAACACTACATTCATTGCTAATGGAGTACCATTGCTTCTTTACCTTCTCAGCAGACAGAACAAAGAAAAGTACGCATGAAGCATGGAGTCTAGTCCTATATCTATGTAAACTTTTTCCTTTTTATATCTCCTATTGATCCATATTATATATTCTAATTCCAGTCTATGATTATAGATTTTCCCCATCTTTCCTCTATCTATATTTGTAACTCTGCTCTCCAAAGGCAAATTATTAGTTCCACAATATACTTAATTATTTGTTCTGCAGAGAAATAGGTTTTAGGATTGCTAAATTTATCATGGAAAAATGAAACCCGGAAAATGTTAAAGTTTTATTTGTTTGTACCCTGAAAGCATAGAACCCACTGATCTCCAACTTACAGTATTCTTTTTCATTCCTGAATGTATAGGAATCCTAAACTGCTTAGGTTAAGTATTCTCTTCCAGTGTGATTATGTTAATCATTTAGATTGGCTTATTTCCCTTTGTATTACATTTTAGTTTGTATTTCATCATTTTTACTTAGAAAAGGCATATTTTTAAAATATCAAAACTATATAAAAATGTATGATCAGAGAAATGTTTCTTTTCATTCTATTTTATATTTATTTATTTATTTATTTATTTATTTATTATGTATACAACATTCTGCTTCCATGTATATCTGCACACCAGAAGAGGGCACCAGATCTCATTATAGATGGTTGTGAGCCACTATGTGGTTGCTGGGAATTGAACTCAGGACTCTGGAAGAGCAGTCAGAGCTCTTAACCTCTGAGCCATCTCTCCAGCCCTCTTTTCATTCTATTTTTTACCTACTGCCTATAGGTAATATATTTCAGTATTTTCTTGTTTATCTACTTTATTTTTGTACCAGTGAGCAAATACATATGTATGCTCTTATTTTTCTTTCACACATAAAAGAAAGCATGCTGTAGCTTAGGGTTATAACCCTAACCAACCTTTCCTTTTCTTTCACTTCACCAATGTGTTAGACTTCACTCCATATACAGTAAGAGATATTCCTTACTTTCTTTATTGCTGCATGGTACTTCACTGAATGGGTGAACTATGACTTATTCAACCATTTTCTTATATAAATATGTTAGGAGTTCAATAAAATCTCTCAGTATTAACAGTCTCCATTCCCAATTAAGAGGCACAGACTAACAAATTAGATTAGAAAACAGGATCCAACTTTTTATTTTTATGTTTCTGTTGTTGAATGTATACCTCCAATTAAAAAATTCTACAAATGAAATTGCTTGGTCAAATTGAAAACACACACACACACACACACACACACACACACACACACACACACACTTGGTCAAATTGAAAACACACACACACACACACACACACACACACACACTTGGTCAAATTGAAAACACACACACACACACACACACACACACACACAGAGAGAGAGAGAGAGAGAGAGATAGTTTTGTTATCTAATGACAAATTCCCTTTAAAAAAGTTGTTTAAATATCTATTCTGATACAGAACTTTGTCCTTTAGACATGATATGACTGTTGCTTTTTAAAAATCAGAACATCTGTAATTACACACAGGAGTCTCATAAGCATACAAAGTCCAACTCCTCCATGAGGATATGTAAGTGGTAAACATGTGCTAAGGATGAGGAATTCTTTTGTTCAGTTGTGTAGCCAGTGTAAGTTGCCTGTGCTCCTGTCAGGCACACCATTTAAACTCATTTGTTCACCAAGCTAGACTTACTTGGAATCTCTCATGGATATAGTGTTGGCACCGTACACAGTATGAATAGTATTTGTTCATGTCTTCCTAGGAAAAGTTAACACAAGTAGCATATAGATTGTTTTTGTAAGGTACTAAAGCACTCAGAGGGGGATAAAAAAAAGAGCAAGGCAGATGATGAGGTCTATCTTGGCCCCTGTAAAACAAAAGTAACAAGAATATGTCAAGATAGAGCCTCTAGGGGAACTTTCAGAAGGCTTTAAAGTCTGAACAACAATTCGATAAAGGGGTAGAAAAGGTGTGTTTCCTACTATGCCCTTTGTTGAGGATGAGGATGAGAGCCTTCCTAGTCATTCCTCTAAAGGAGTAGCCAAGTTAACTCACAACTGAGGGCTAAACAAGGCACCTTGAGGTCTTCTATTAATGTGTGAAATACTTGTGCTTTAGTGAGTGTGGAGACTGAGTGTACATTAATTCATGACAACTCCCAAAGCATTGGAGCAATGAGTAGCAGTGAATGGACACGGAGATGGAACAGTCAAGAACAGGCTAATCTGTGTGCCTCAGTACTTTTGACGAGAAATTTATGATGAAAGTTAATAGAAGCTCAAAGGGTTACATCCAGGACTTCAATAGGAAAACCAGGTAAACAACTCCTATAGAATATTGTTCCCAGTCATGGAAAGATATAGAAGCTCAGATAGAGCCTTAGAACAGCAATTGTTAGCACTATACAGGGCATTTCAACAGACAGAATCCATTACAGATTCAACTTCAGTTACAGTTAAAACAGCATATCCAATTTTGGGCTAGACTTAAAGCCTTTATCCCACCCTCTTTCTGTGATAGCACAGAATCAAATTCTGCAAAAGTGGCATGAATATGTACAGCAATGTGGTTTTGTGTCCAAGAGCTCTACCACCAAAGCCATACAGGGTATGCTGTGGTTAGTGTCCTTTCAAGCCTCTGAGCCCCCTTGAATTGTGGAACCAAAATCCAAACCACACAAAGTACTGTGTGGAATTCTGGCCATATCCATAATTGCTTGGTGCACTGATAACACCACAAAGGTTACCAGGCAAGAATGAATGGCAACACCAATACAAATGAACACAGCTACCATATGTTTATCTTCTAGTTGTTCCAAATGACACACTGAGTTAATAGCTTTGGCTGTTTTCTATTTTTATTCCTCCCTGCCACAGAGGTAGGCAGCTAGACAGGGGGTTTTGGAGGACACTTGGAATAAACACACTGGAATCTGGGAAAAGGGAGCTTTTCTCATGCCCAGAGTCTGCATTCATCAAGCACAAGGAGCATATAACAATTTGTAAATATATTCTATACCTATTCTTCACAATATAGCTCCATCTTAGTTGCCCGTGCTCCTGTAACTTGGCTGCAGGTAAACTCAATTATGTACATTGTTCATGAAACTTCACTTAATGGAATTGTTTCTTTGGTTTGCTGTTTCCCCATCTATTGAATAGAAATAGTTGCTACAGGGGAAAACAATTATGCAACACATTCCTACCAAGAATAAATAAGAGCACCTGTGTTCACTAAGTCTTGTGTTATTTCTTGTAAAAACAATATTTTACTAATTCATTGAGAATTTCAATCAAGAGAGTTTGATCACATTTATCCCTCCCCACAGCTCTCCCCAAACCATCCCCACATCCTTACCTGCCCAACTTTCATGTTCCCCCAAAATAAGCCCATGCTTTACTATCTAAGCCCATGACTTGTAATATAGACATGCTGCATACAACATAAACGTTACATGTACACAAATAAAAATAAACTTGTAAAGCATTCTGGTCAGTTAGCTTAAGGGGAAAGAGGAACTGCTTATTTTAGGGGATTTCCATGCTGTCATGTGGGTTATCCCTTAAGAGTGAAAGAAGTTCATTCATATTGTAGAAAAGAAGGTTCTTTCCTTTTTGGAAAATAGAAATAATGCAATATTAGATGAGAAGAATCAAAGTTTAGAACATGGTTAGGATTATTCCTTTCCTCTCCCAACCTGTCTCTTTACATTAGTACTTAATTTGGGTACTTAAACCAAAACCTTCTAAAATAAACTACCACAGAATACTTATCTTCCTTAATTTTGAGTATGCATATGAATGTATGTTGTGTGTGTGTGTGTGTGTGTGTGTGTGCACACGCGCGCACGCGCATGTGCGACAGCTTGTGTGTCCTCTCCTTTATGTGCCCATGAATGCCAGAAGAAGGGACTGTATCCTAGAGCTTTAGTTAAAGGCAGTTGCAAGCCGCACAATGTGGGAAGTGAACTTGGGCACTCTGGGAAAGCAGCAAGTGCTCTTAGCCACTGAGCCACCTCTGCAGCCCTGTCTCAGAACACTTCTATCTAAATTGTATATAAAAATGCTCTAACATGCATTGCAACCTTAAAACTAGATGATAGTGCTGGTGGTGATAATGGAGTGTGACGATCTGGAGAATATTGGGCAAGGACATTTATAGGGGTTTTCTGGTAACTAACACTGCAGGCATTTCATGATCATTTCTGTTTTTTTTCCTTTGAGGTCATGACAAAGGATATTTTCCTGTCATTTGGAGCCATCTTCATGCAAAACTCCAAGATTTTTATAACCTATTTGACCATATTTAACCTGTTTCAGATATATTGTTTATGGAGTACTAAAGCAAAGTATTGGCCATTCAGAGTTCCTAGATATGCAGAATATCCAAACTACTCTTGCCCCCCCCCCAGGAATGGTGATTGGTACCATCATGGCATCCTATGTCTGCCTCCTGGCCATGCTCCAGAAGAGTAGTGAAAGCCAGGAAGTAGTGAAAGAGCATCTCTAGACATCAATACTCTTTCTTAGTTGCTCTTTGTTTCTCCTACTTATCATTTGTCCAACTTTTTGTTTAAATAGAGATCATTGGCTTTTAGAAGATGCTGGTTAGTCTCATCACCTTCTACACAGATACAAAAATCCTTCATTTTTCTTCTTAACTTACAACTCACTTTAAATAGAATTGTAATAATCTTAATTCTGGGTGACTGTCAAATTCCAAATTATAATTTTTCAGAACTCTCTAATTCAAATCAGAAATCAAAATGTAATCAGAAACATTTTTTTAAAAAAGGGTTTCACTTAATTTAAACATAAAATAGACACATTATTTGTATTATTAATAGATAATTGAAATATCTATCTGTCTTTGTTAGGGTTTCGATTGCTGCAACAAAACACCATGACCAAAAAGGAAGTTGAGGAGGAAAGGGCTTATTCAGCTTACACTTCCACATTGCTGTTCATCACCAAAGGAAGTCAGGACAGGAAGTCAAGCAGAGCAGAAAACTGAAGGCAGGAGCTGACACAGAGGCCGTGGAGGATGTTGTTTACTGGCTTGGTCCCCTGACTTGATCAGCCTGATTTCTTGTGGAATCCAGGATCACTAGCCCAGAGATGGCCCCACCCATAATGGGCTGGACTCTACCCCATCAATCACTAATTAAGAAAATGCCTTACAGCTGAGTCTAATGGAGGAATTTCTCAATTGATGCTTCCTCCTTACAGATAATTTTAGTTTGTGTCAAGCAGACATAAGACTAGCCAGCTATCTATCATCTATTTATCTATTATCATCTATCTCTATCATCTATCTACCTACTATTACAAAAACAAATGAGTGAGATTTTTAAACGGCACTTTGCTTCTAATTGGAAGCAAAAATGTTTTTGTGAGTTGGAGTTCAGTTTGTGTATTATGAAAAATTAGAGAAGGGCTGGAGAGATGGCTGAGCAGGTAAGAACAGTTGCTTCTGCAGAGGACCTGGGTTTGGTTCCTAGCACCAATATTGTGGCTCACCTTGTTGGTACCTTTGGTTCTCTTGTGGCCTCCATGGGCACCAGACAGGCACATGATTGTACATACATACATACATGCAAACACTCATACTCATAAAACAAAACTAAGTAAATCCCTAAAATAAAAATAAAAAAGAGAAGTTAGAGAGATTGTTTCTCAATATCAGATATAAAAACAAGTGAAACACGAGAAAGCAAAAATTTTGAGTCAGTCCTTCCTCTCCCTGCCCCCGGGCTCCAATTTGGTCAGGGGTTCTTGTCCCCATCCCCTTCTTTGAGGGACTATGCAATCTTCTCTTGGGGTCCTTCTTGTTTCCTAGTCCTCTGGCAGTGTGGAATGTAGGCTAGTGATCCTTTGCTCTATGTCTAAAAATCAAAAATGAGTGAGTACAACCATGTTTATCTTTTTGTGATTGGGTTACCTCACTGAGAATGGTTTCTTCTAGTTCCATCCATTTGCCTGTGAATTTCAAGATTCCATTGTCCTTTTCCAATGAGTAGTACTCCATTGTGTAAATATACCACATTTTCTCTATCCATTCTTCAGTTGAGGGGTATCTAGGTTGTTTCCAGGTTCTGGCTATTACAAATAATGCTGCTATGAACATAGTTGAACATACGTCCTTATTGTATGAGTGTACATTCTTTAGGTATATGCCTAAGAGAGGGATTGCTGGGTCTTGAGGTACACTGAGTCCCATTTTCCTGAGAAACCACCATTCTGATATCCAAAGTGGTTGTACAAGTTTACACTCCCACCAGCAATGGAGGAGAGTTCCTCTTTCTCCACATCCTCTCCGGCAGAGATTGTTATTGGTGGTATTGATTTTAGCCATTTTTGGGGTGGTGGTGGTTCGAGACAGGGTTTCTCTGTGGCTTTGGAGGCTATCCTGGAACTAGCTCTTGTAGACCAGGCTGGTCTCGAACTCACAGAGATCTGCCTGCCTCTGCCTCTGCCTCTGCCTCCAGAGTGCTAGGATTAAAGGCATGTGCCACCACTGCCCAGTGATTTTAGCCATTCTGACAGGAGTAAGATTGTATCTCAGAGTGGTTTTGAGTTGCATTTCCCTGATGCCTAAGGATGTTGAGCACTTTCTCAAGTGTCTTTCAGCCATTTTGAATTCCTCTGTTGAAAATTCTCTATTTAGTTCTGCACTCTTAATTGCATTGCTTGGTGTTTTGGTGGCTAGCTTCTTGAGTTCATTGTATATTTTGGTGATCAACCCTCTGTTAGATGTGGGGTTGGTGAATATCTTTCCCCATTCTGTGGGCTGGCATTTTGACTTGATCACTGTGTCCTTTGCTGTACAGAAGTGAATTTGATTTTAAAAAGCTGTTAAAGACTGTAGGTAGTGTTTTTATTACTGCCAAGTTCACTACCCCTTGCAGTGACCTCTATAAATCCATTGTGTTCCTATTTTAAAATCTATGACTTATTAACTGATAAAAAACAACAACAACATAATTAGCAGTGAAAATTAAACTTTTCAATTGTAGGAATGATAGCATCTATTAAAATTGTTAAACTCATTAAAAGAATTTAAAAATACCTGTAAGAGCCCCAAGTCAGTATGTTTATTTGAGTTTATAGAAACTAAAGATCAAAATAACTTAGTTTTCTGTAAACACAAAAGCAATAAGACACAGCAACAATACACTTAATAAGATATTTTATAAAGTTTTCATATGACTATTTAAAATTTTCCTAAATTTTTGAGTGATATAATACTGTTTGAGATTATAATATTTTCATATGTGTGTATGTCTGTTTATGGTATAAATAGATTAATAGTATATACATTTTACAAATTCAGGATAAAGATAAAAAGATTAAAGTTCATTAAGGATTTATAACAACAACACAAGACAGTAAGTACTCAGCCTGATGAAGCATCTTAAATGTTGTATATTATTTTAAATTACTGGTGTATGGAACAAAGACATTTAAAAACATCTGTTAAACAGATATAGAATACAGACAGTATGCCATTCTGTAAACTTATATACTCTTGCTAGCTAACACATGATTACATGAAAGTCAGTACCCATTTCAAGTTCTCTTGTTACTACAAAGCAAATCAAAAGATACAATCCTCCTTCAGAAACTTTAGAAGCAATTTATACATGAAAGTTAAATAGCATGAGAATAATAGTCAACTGCCCTGTCTAAACATACTCCTTAATATATTACTAGTCATTAATTTTTTTAGCCTTGTGGATATTTTCTGACAACAATGTTCAGTTCCATATTGTGTTGTGAATCCAAAAGTTTTACTTCAAAGCACTTTATATAAAAAATAGTGTAAGGTATAAAATGTATAATTGCTCTGCCTCCCGAGTGCTGGGATTAAAGGTGTGTGCCACCAACACCTGCCACAACATAACTTTTTACATGGCTTCTTTTCACCCCTTTCTTACTTTCAGTATTCTTTGTATTTACATATTTTAGAATGGAAGGTATTGTTCAATGTTGAGTCGTCATCCAGGCACTTATGTTTGCTGCAGTTTGGAGAAAATGAGACAACTCTGTAGCATTTGTTTCTTCAAGTGTAAAGAGTAAAAAACTGCAATTTCCAGGCTGCAGTTTCTTTGACAATAGTGTTCACTCCAATATAGAAAGTCTTCCCCGAGATAGCACCACCTGATGCCTAACTGCTTAGACCAGGTCTAGCCAGGCAAAAGACAGCCAGGGGCCCACCCCTTGTGATACCAGGTATGTGGGACTTATTACAATAAGGAAATAAGTGGTGGAGAAATGGGAGAGAGAAATGGAATGGCTCATGCAAAAACAGAAAGACAAAGAAATGAATAAATGAAGATGATGAAGAGTTGGCAGATGTTGGAAGCCTGCTTGCCACCTGAGGCCATGATAAAGGCGGTGAGGAGTAGTCTGAGGGCAGGGCTGTTGCCAAGGGCCATGTTGGTGTCCCTGGTCCTACAGTAGACAGGGTCTCTGTACATGGCTCCTGTTGCTGTTGAGAGCCATGCTGATTCCATTGGGCTGGGCCACCTCCTGGGTCTGGGTTTGGGTCCATGATCCACACTGCCTCTGGGGCTGTACCGATCTGGTCAGCCTTTGCTGCCAACTGGGACCATGGTGACAGCCACACCTAGGATGCTGCCGAGTACCATGTCTGGGTTCGTGGTCCTACCATAGCCTAGGTCTTTGTTGATCCCATGTCTAATGGGGCCACCAAAGGCCACATGATGCCTGGAGTCTGGGCCACAGCTTCTGACCTTGCTGGTGTCCAGGGGCCATGCTACCTGAGCCATTACGTTTGAGGGGCTGGGGCTACCACTTGGAGCTAGGATGTCAACCATGCCAAGTTGCTGCCTGAAAGCCATTGTCCATGGCCCAGCTACTGCTAGGGTTTGTGTTGAAGTCTGTGGCCCAGGTTGCCACTAGGGCCAATGCAGAGGCCCAGGATCCATGCTGGAGCTTGATTTTGAGTATGGGGACTACACTACAGTAAGGGCCATACAGATATGAGTGGCCTGTCCTACCACCCGGGGCCATGGTTTCATCTGGGACCAGGCTGCTGCCAAGGGCCATGTCTGGGTCCATAGCTCTATAGCACCCAGGGTCCTGATTGATGTATGTGGCACTTGTTGCCACAAGGATCATGAGGATGCCCAGGGTCAGATCAGCCACCTGAGTCAAGGTTGATGTCCATAGGCCAGGATACATCCAGATCTAAGTGACCTGCTCTGCTGCTCAATGTCATGGTGGCATCCAGGCCAGAGTTGTAGTTGAGGTCCACGTCAGAGCCCATGGCCCTACTGCAGCCAGGGTCTGTGCTGATGTCCAAAGCACCTGTTACCATTGAAGGCCATGTTGGTATCTCTGGGCCATACAGCTTCTGGGGAAGTGGTGACATCCAGATCTGCAGAGGACCATGTCCAGGTCCATGGTCCTATCATGGCTGTTGTCTGTGCTGAAGTCCAGGTTCTGTATTGCTACCAAAGGTCACATAGAGGCTCAGGGTTCGGGCCACAACCTGAGACCTTGTTGATGTCCAGCAGCCATATGTCAACCAGAACCACATGAGGAAGGAACATGGCTGTTCCTTCCACCCAGAGCCAAGATGTTGTCTGGGCCCAAGCTGCTGCCGAGAGACATGTCTGTGTCCATGGTTTAGCTATAGCTGGGGTCTGTGTGGATGTCTATGGCATGTCACCTCAGGAGGCCTTAAGAACCATTTGAGATGAAATCAGAGGGCCATGCTGAGCCCGCCCTGCCCTTCGCTGCCCCTGGAAAAGCTGGCCTTGCCTCTCACTGGACACTACAGCAAAAGAGATGGCCTCTGAATGCTGGGGAGATGGTCCCCACCCCTCACTACAGGCCATGGTGAACCAACCCTGAGGGTACACATGTAGGGGAGCTGACTCCAACTCCTTACTTGAGGTGGGTGTCCTCTGGGGCCAGCACTGACCAGCCTGGCTACCACCCTCCTCTCCAGTACTGATTGCTTTCGAGTTTCTGGGATTTCTTTACTGTTGCAGTTTAAGTTTGAAATGTTTCCTAAAACTCATATAATGTGGGAAATTACCAATACGGAGCCAGGTAGAAATACAAGGTATTTTCATAGGGAAAAAGCCTTACTTATATAGCAACCTAGCTAGCTGGTGTGGCAGCAGTCTGTACAGCAAGCTGAAAGCGAAACCGAAACCAAAACCAACCACCTGACCGCCTCTCTACATCACCCTGACCACCCCCTCGCAGGCATGGTCAGGCACACCTGTAGCCAGCCCTTAAGCAGGCGTGGCTACAGCTTCCCCTACACTCATGTGCTGAAGACTTAGTTTCTAATACAATACTATTCTTGCACTGGGCTTTGGAAGAAGTGATTGGATCTTGAGAGCTCTGGCATTAATAGATTACTGATGGGTTTATAATTAAGTAAGCTTTTTGAAGGTGATAGAAGTCAGGTTTTTGAGGATGCACTTTGCTACTCTAGGGTATTCATTTTTTAAGGTATATTTTTAAAAAAAATGATTTATTTCTCATTCATTCCTTTGAAAAACATTAATTGGGAACATATTCTCTTCTTAGCCACATGTTAAATTCTGTCCTCTGTTGTCTCTCCTGATATTCCTAACTGTCCACATCCTAGAGTTTCTTACCTTAGAATCATTTGTTTATTTATCTATATTTCCTATAACTGTCTTCAAATTTTAAACCGTGTTAAAGATAAATCTAGTTTGTTAATTGATTTATCTCAATTACCTAGGAAACAACTGGCACTATAGTTAAGGTTCAACAAATATTTGTGGAGAGAATGAAATTTTACTGTAACAATGAAGAAAAAATCGAGTTTTGAAGATTGACTTTTGAGATATTTAAATGAACTTATGCCACAGAAAGTCAAGAATATGAATCAGGATTTGTAGACTATGCCCAAATTCGAAATGTAGGCTAAAATATTTGGCACCCTGAAGATAAATGAAGTAAGGACCAAGAAGATGGCTTCCGTTGGAAAATGGTCATTAAAAGAGGAAAACGAGTCACACTGTCTTAGGTACTATCTTTTTCCTATATGAAAAGGGCTGTGGCAGAAGGTACTATATCCATGGGTTCTCTTTAATATTTATCTTTACAAATATAACACTGTCAATGGAGTTTTTGAACTGTGGGAGAATGTTGGGCCCTAAAGAGAAAGCTAAAACTGCTGGAGTCATGTAACAAGGTAGTGACTGGTAGGAAATCATGTCAACTTCTCTGTTCCTCTCTTGTGATAAGCAACAGGTGAATTCTTTGCTGTCCTTCAGAGTCTCCCAGTTCAACTTACATTCAGAGGTTACTAATATGATGACACACACATTATTGGTATGGCAGTATGAATAGGTATGATCCCCCCCCATAGACTCATGTGTTTGAATGCTTGGCCCATAGGGAGTGGCCTTCTTGGAGTAGGTGTGCTCTTGTTGGAGAAAGTGTGTCATTGTGAGGTTGGGCTTTAGGGTCCATAGTACATGCTCCAACTATGCCTGCCGATCAAGATGCAGACCTCTCAGCTCCTTCTCCAGCACCATGTCTGCTTGCATGCCACCAGGCCTTGCCATGAGGATAACGAACTAAAGCTCTGAAACTATATGCCAACCCCAATTAAATGTTTTCCTTTTTAAGAGCTGCCATGGTCATGGTGTCTCTTCATAGAAATAGAAACCCAAAGTAAGACAACTGGTTTCTTTCCTTCTCTCATTTCCTTATTCCTCTAAAATATTTCCTGGAATTGCCTCCCCTGGAGATGACTTGCATTTATACCTGGATAAAAATAAATTACCATAGAGACTGTTGATGAAAGAAGCATGTAGAGAGGATGAATAAATTCAGAACACTAAATGTCTATGATTAAGAGATGCATTCAAGAAAAGAGAACTCTTCGGTCATGTCCAAACTGCAGGGGTTTTTTCATGGTGTAGCAAGACGGCCTCAAAGTTCTGCCTCAGTGCTTGTTTTAGACAATGTCTCCTGAAGATGAGGGAATCAATGGCTTCACAAAAATAGAGACTATACTTATAAGTCTTTCCCTGTGATTACTGGCAAACCTCTTTTGGGAAGTTGCCATTTATCTTACAAAAAAACTCATTCTAGAGTTTATAGTTTTCATAGCTTTCTCAAATCAATTTAGAGTTTTAGAGATTGTTGGTCTAGTCAAACAATCTCTTATGTATCTTATATATTTTAAAAATGATTCAGTATAAAATATTCATTTATTCACCTTTGACCACTACATAATTCTACTGTACATTTTCATCAGTGTATCAAAAATCCCAATTTTCTTTCTATGTTTTCTGTAATATCCCTTACTAGATACAAGTTTATTGAGGACTTTTCCAAAATTTTTAACTTTAAATTATCTTAGTGTCAGTGGTATGAATTCACTTGTGGAAGTAGAGGAGAGACCAGTGCTGCCTATCCAGGTTCATCTTAACATCACATAGGTTCTACACATTTAAATTTCACTCTTTGTAGTATTGTTGCTTTGTGTGCATTGAGTTTCTGGATCTATCTTCTTATGGCTTTCTTGTAATGTTAATATCACTCAATAAATACTAGTCAAGCCATACCTTCTATATTTCCATCCTAATGGCCTTGCTTTAGCCTCCAGCTCTTTAGATTTTCAATTATCAGTCATTGATCTATACATTAGTGCCATCCTATGTACATGTAGAGCATATCACCACCTTGTCAGAACTTGTCAGTACAAGCTGTATTGACTGTTAGATACATCTTCCATTAGCACCACTCTCCTCCATCTAAGTGAGGTTACTCGTCACGAAAGTGGTGTCTAAACTGATACTCTTTAATTTTCTTCTGTGCCTGATATTCTTTGAATCTGAAATGGCTATGGAACTTTTAGAAAGAAAGGTTCAACTGGAGCAAAGTAACTATTTATGAGGCCTCCAGTTCAGGCCCATTTTCTGCTTCTTCATGCACTATGTCCATTGCCATGAATTAAGATGCTCTACCATGTATTCCCTACTAAGATGGGGTGGAAACATTCTGAAACCATGAACCAAAATGGATCTTTTATGACTTGGATAACTTCATGTTATGTATTTTGGTCATGGTGACAAAAAGTACTAATGTGATGTCTGAAATAGAAGATCAGATTCCAGTGCAAACCATGTGACACTATTAGTATCTAAGAAGAGGCCTTGGTCAGGCCATGCCACTCTGAACTTTTATTGCATCATTTGTAAAAGGAGATTCTGATTCTTCAGTTCTTAACTATTTATGAATTTGTATTTTGTGAATTTTAAGTCTTCATTACTTTCAAGACTGATATATTGAAAATGGGCCAACAGCTTCATCTGTAAAAAATCTGACCTTCTGCTCTAAGGAACATGAAGTCAAGGCTGTAATTACAGATCACTCTTCAAGGTCCTCCTGATGTCACATGTGAGGGTATACACAGGGAAGTAGAATCCAGAAGTGGTGACAGAGAGAACAATTACAATTCTTAAGTGCTCCTGGCTTATGTTTATTAAAGGACATTTGTGCTTTGTGAAAATTTTAATAATCAGCAACTTTCTTTCTAATGTTTTTTAATGAATTCCCATTATAGGATCATTGAACAAAAGGCCCTTTTCTCCTTTTTGGAAAATCCCTGTACAAGACCAAGAAACACTGGTGCTTTCTGCAAGATGGCTAAGGAGTATTATACTCAATCCTGTAATTTCTTTACCAACTGGCAAATATCCATGGTTTCAGCTAAGTTACTTGAATAATAAAATAATAAGCAAAATAGAATTTGTTTTTAGCTTGTTTCTTATTTTTTCTGTCTTTTCCAGAGATGGGCTCACTATATACTATAGCTGGCCTAGAACTCTCTATGTAACTCAGGCTGGCATCACACTTGCCGTATTTTACCTCAGACTCCCAAGTGCTTCCAAAGCCTTTTTCAGATTGTATCTTTAGGATGTCTTACAAATTACATAATGAAAAATTAAAAGATATGCTAAAATTATAACCTCATTGAGTATTTCATTAGTTCATTTGTCCAACAGCATATGTACATGTAAATGTATATATAAATATATGTGTATGTCTGTATGTGATCATATGTATGAGTATATATACATCTGTGCATGTGTGTGTATAGAGGCCACACAAAAACCTTGATTTGTTTCTCAGGGACTACCCACCTTGTTTTTGCTTGTTTTTTATGACAAGGTCTCTCTTTGGCCTGTATCTCACTGATTTGGCTAAACTGACTGGCCCATAAGCCACAGAGATCTTCCTTTATCCACCTCCCTAGTACTGGGATTATTAACACCTTTTCATTTGGGTTCTTATGATCAAACTGGGGTTCTTATGTTTGCTTGACAACACTGCTACCAACTTAGCCATATCCCAGCCCCCATAGCATCATTTTTATAATGGTTTGGGATTATAGATTTGGAGTATAATTTTAAAAACAATGTGAAGGATATCCAAATATGACTGACATCCCAATCAATTGTAGACATCTGAAAGATACATACTCCTGTGCTTGCATCCAATAGATTCCTATGCCTATGCCAAACAAATTCCGATGACCCCACAGAGCATATCCTTGTGACTAAACCTAAGAAGTTCCCAATCTGCACCTAACATGTTCCTGTGCCTGAAATCAATCTGAATAACTCAGAAGCCCCAGGTGAATTTGTATTTCTAATTATCTTCTAAATAATTATTTTTATATAGGCAGATTAGCACCAGTATCTGAAAAACTTCTGGGGAACTTATGAAAGACATTCTACTTTTCCATTCATCCACAAAGCGATTGACTGTTCTCTCTGGTCTTGACATTCCTTAAGTCATTGGCATAAAGGCAAAATTTGCTCTACTTTTTTTCTTTCCTCCTTATTAATTTTCTTTCCTGCCCCCTTTAGTGTTACTTTTACCCTGGCCTCTTCCTCTCCTTCTGTATTGCCTTTCTTTCCTCTTATCTAGCCCTGCCTTGTTTTTACCTAACCCTCTCGTTTCTAACAATTTGTATCCTTCTATTCTACTCTCTAGTGATCCTCCTCCCCCTCCCTCTCTTTTTCTCTCTTTCTTCCCTTCCTTATTGGTTCTGGGGACCAAACTAGGTCCTCTTATGTGCTAAGAACACTTGTGCCTACCCACCTGTTCTTTCCAATTAGTAGCCTTACTAAAAACTGCCATTTGGAATTACACAGAATAAGTGGAGCCTTTCATCACATTTGACATACGACATATTGTCCCATTCTACAAATCAACTTTTACTTCTTAAATTAATTATATCATGGATAAAATTATTGTAGTATAAAACCATTTTTGTTCATGCTCCTAAAATGTACTAGAGGGCTATTTGTCCTTACTTAATATTCGTCACAAATTCCATATAATTGACACAAAATTTGTTACAAGTCTCTAAGAAGACAAAGTTGGTTCTATATTTGGACTATTAGTTGTTAAGAATGATTATTTGCAAGAATTAAAGTCGTGCCAGCTATAGTGGTGCACAACTATGATCCCAAAACTAGGGAAGTTGAAGCAGGAGGGTTGTGAGTTCAATGTCAGCCCATACAGTATAGTGAGACCTTGGCTCAAAAATATAAAAAAAAATAAAAACAAGCAAATAAATAAACAAAATGAAGTCAACCAAACAACAAAGAATACAATGCAACCAATTTGACTAGGGACAAACTCATAAATCATACATGTATTTCAAAATAAAATTTTTAGTTAAATTGTATTTCTAAATGTGTGAACTTTAAATGGGTTAATTTTACTCCACTGGGAGTTATTAAGTCTTAGTACTATTTTAATCATGTATTCTACGGTTGACATGACTTACATAACTAAATTCACTTCCTTCCTTGTCCCATGGGCTTCATTTTTAACTCTCATAAGAGTTCCCATAGGAAATAGGAAACAAGGTCCATTACACTTGCTTTTCAATTCTTCTTTTTCTGGTGCCTTCCTAGGTGAGCAAATGTGACAACAGCAAATTTTAAATTTGGTTTTAAGTGTCTTTTTTTACTTGAAAAATAAGCTAATGTTATTACATTAATCACATAATTATAATCACATAACTTTAAATAAGACTACATCTACTATTTGTATATTGCCTCAGCTCTAGCCTGGGGTTTCATGCAATCTACCCAAGGGCTTTACAACTGGGTTTTGTCCCAGCAATGGACTTTGTGGTACTTAAAGAAATAGATACTGCAGTAAAAAGTTTTGAAACCCTGTAGAAATACAAATTTCATCAATCACTCAGATTTGTATTTTCTTTAGGTTCTTTTTCCATTATTTATAGTTTTCACCATCTTCATGTCTAACCTAGGTTTTTACAGTAGCTTGACAAATTATCTTTTTTTTTTCATTTTCAAAACTTAGATATGAAGAGAATATAAGAAAACATTGAAGTTAATATCACAAGTAATTATACATTTTACAGTAGTCTAGCATGCAATTATAGTATTGTTTTAATAAAATTATTGGGTATTACTCCTATAAATCATGAAGTATGTGTTTTTAAAAGAGTTAATAATTTAAGTTCTCAAAATTCATAAAGTAACTCCATAAAATATAAATTTAGCTTCAGTTGATTAGGCTTATAGTCTGGTCACTTCCTCCAGCTTTCAAGCAGTCTACTTTGAAGTGTCCTACAGAAGTTTATGTTGAGGAATTAAGAAGACAAGGGCAGATCAACCGAGAAATGCTTCCCAGTTTCTTGTAACAATAATTTTCATTATTGGCTGATTTTCAGACTTTCTTGGGAAAATACTTTTCAGCTTCATATACCAATTCCCACGCTCTACCTGAGAGCCACTGACTGAATCAGGTGATCTGTGGGCAGAAATATCATACAAAGTCTCCAGGAGATTCTGGTGATTGTCAAGGTTGTGAAGTACAGTGTTAGGAAACTCTTAAGCTGTTAAATGAAATTTGAATGTTATTGAAAAGATGTGTGCAGTCCTAAATATAAGATTTTGTCATTGCTGGTAGTTGAAAACATTTAAGTAGAGTCAGTGAAAATAGATTCAGAGACTGAACATGTAAATTTCTCCTTGCTCATTTATTTAAAAAGTAATAGATACTTCACTGCTAGGGTTAAATCTTATAATTGGTATTATATTAACTTTGAAGATAGAGGTTCAGATTTCACATGGTTTTAAGAAAGTACTACTAGCAAACTGCTTTCTTAATGATAAATACTCTACACCTGACTGTGGAGTAACTTTGTACCACTTCCAAAATCATCAAATCAAATGTTCTGCTCCATCTACAGCCTCCTCTAAATCTAGCATATGGACTCAAAGGTCAAATCACTTAATTTCTCTTTGACTTATCTGGAATGTCCGCCCCTCTCCCCATCTTCTCATCTACCTTCAGTAACTTCTTCAACCAGTCTAGAAACTATAAACCACAATTTCAAGAAGATTCCTCCCAACAACAGAAGGTCCTTTGTCTTTGTTGACTTATCGTTTGTAGATTTCCAGACGTTTCTCTGAATATGGAACCAGCCCAGGAGAGGGAAGTGTGTCATAGTCAGCAATGCTCAAAGGAATTGTAGATATGAAGAGTTCTTTGGTATCAGACGTGAAGATGCAGCATGTGGCGTTTGCCCTGCCGGTTTTCAGTCCTGCGCTGGCCCAGTATTTCCTCACCACACTTTTTTTTTTTTTTTTTTTTTGCCTTTCTAATAACTTTATTTATTTATTTTTTCTTTTTTTAACTTCTTTTTTATTTGAATTAGAAACAGGATTGTTTTACATGACAATCCCAGTTTCCTTCTCCCTCCCGTCCTCCCCTACCCCCCCCCAACTAAAACCCTATCTATCACAAATCCTTTCTGCTCCCTCTGGATGGTGAGGCCTTCCATAGGGTGTCATCAGAGTCTATCGTATCCTTTGGGATACGGCTTAGGCCCACCCCTGTGTGTCTTGGCTCAGGGAGTACTGTGGGGGACCAAAATATTTCTGCTATGGAATATTTTGAGATCCAGCCTTAGGTTTCACTAAACAGGAGCACCGGAAACCTCTGGCCCACTATTGTATTGTTAATTGCCAATAGGGCTACTATTGTTTACCATGGCCTCAGGGTAATATGCCTCCTATTTGCATCTCTGTGGGCCTAAGCATCTGAATAGGCCTGCACCTGGGCATAGGTGCCAGGTGTGTACATGACTAGGGAGGACAGGAGTTAGGGGCAAGCAACTAGAGGAGAGAGAAACAACAAAAAACATGGCTAATAAAGAAATGACTCTAGTTCTACAACATGGAACTGAGAGCTCTCTAAAGATGACAAGCTGCCTGTGTTTAGTCTTTATTGCTGCTGGGTTGCTAGGAGCTTCCAGGTTCACACACCCCCACTCAGGCCGAACCTCATGGATTAAGGCTGAGACACGCTGGGTCACGACAGAGTACTCCTCTATATGGAATGGGCTCCAAAGTCCACACCTATGCTAGGTATAAGCACTGAACTACTACAGGAGGTCCCATAGATTTCTGAGGTTTCCTCACTGAAACCCATGTTCCTGGGGTCTGGATCAGTCCCATGCTGGTATCCCAGCTATCAGTCTGGGGAGCAAGAGTTCCCCGATGTTCAGGTCAGCTGTTTCTGTGGGTTTCACCAGCTTGGTCTGGACCCCTTTGCTCTTCACTCGTCCTTCTCTACATCTGGGTTCCAGTTCAGTTCGGTGATTAGTTGTGGGTGTCTGCATCTACTTCCACCAGCTGCTGGATAAAGGCTATAGGATGGCATATAAATTAGTCATCAATCTCATTATCAGGGGAGGGCATTTAAGGCAGCCTCTCCTCTGTTGCTTAGATTGTTAGCTGGTGTCATCTTTGTAGATCTCCAGACATTTCCCTAGTGCCTGATTTCTCTGTAAACCTAAAATGTCTCTCTCTATTATGGTATCTCCATTCTTGTTTTCATCTATTCTTCCCCTGACTCAACCTTTCTGCTCCCTCATGTCCTCTGCATCCCTCCTCTTCTCCCCTTCTCATTCTCCTGGCTCCCTTGCCCCTCTTCCCTTGCTCCCAATTTGCTCCGGGTGTCATTAGGCGTTGGGAGCCAAATCTCAGGGTGGGCATGAGATCCTAGGCCATGCTTGGCAGGCCACATAGTTAACCTTTACATAGCAGCTCCTTAGAACCTCAGCTCAAGAAAAGAAACAACTTAACCCAGTCCTCCACCCACAGACTCAGTCACCTAGGCAACCCTTCCTGGACCTCTTACTCATGAACTCTTTACCCTGCCAAACATCCTCTTTGTGGCTTCCTAATATCCTGCCTACACTAACACCTGGCTCACAAACAACCTATTCTACCCCTCCCCATATCCTGCTCTGCCGACTATATAAGCTAGCCTGAGGAAAAAGTAAAGTTTGCCACTTGATCAGAATCCTGTCTTGTGGTCATTCTTTCTGCGTCTCTTGTCCCCATGACTCTCTTGCCCCAGGTTGATGTCCTGCAGGTCGGGACAGTTAGGGACTGATTCAGTTTGCCTGCAGACCCCAGGGCGGGATTTCCCAGGGTGGGCCCACACTTTCTTTTCTTCCTTTTATAATGGTAATATATATTCTGTGCCAATGTATGTTGGAAGTATGTGATCTGTTTTATGTTTCCCAACACCCTGTGGCTTACAGCTAGGAGAATGTCAGAAGTTTTGGAAGAGACTTTAAATTTTGGACTTTTAAATAAGGTTGTGACTGTAAAAGACTATGGGGACTTTTGAAGTTAGGCTAAATGTATTATGATATCACTATATACCTATGGTGACTAGGGATTGGAATGTGGTGATTTGAATAAGAATGGACCCATAAGCTCATATATTTGAATGGTTAGTCATCAGGGAGTGGCATTATTTGAATGAATTAGAAGGATTAGAAGGATTTTTGGAGAAACTGGGTCTCTGGGGGTGGTCTTTGAGGCTTTGGAAGCCCATGCCAGGTCCATTTTTCTCTTCCTGTGGCCTTCAGATCAGAATGTAGCTTTTAGCTACTGCTCCAATGCCATGCATCCAGCATTTTCCTGCCATGATGATAATGTACTAAACCTTTGGAGCTATAAGCAAGCCCCCAGTAAAATGCTTTCCTTTTTAAGATTTGCCTTGGACATGTTGTCTCTTTACAGAAATAGAGCAATTACTAAGACAAATAGTAAGCCCAAATAAATTCTATAAATTGCCTTGGTCATGATGTTTTATTACAACAACAGAAAAATAACTAATACAGAACTTTCCCAACATTTCCCACTTCAATAATTTTGATTTTCCAAGTATTTCCCACAAAAACACAGTGGAAAATCCAAAATTTTTTTAAAAATTTCATCAAATTAATGTTATCTTGTAGGGCAGCTCCTGCAACTACAACACTAACAAACCCATAGGGAGGAGAAGCATACTTTAAGCTCATGAAAGTATAAGCTAGCTTTTAATTTTTTCTTATATTAGAGTTATTAAATAAATTTGATCAATCCTGTAGTCTATTTCATTTTGTTCTGTGATAAAAATCTAAGATTGATATCATGCCAGAAGGACTGTGTCTCCCATTTATTGTTTTTCTAGAAAAGTACTCTCAGGAATTAGGAATTTAAAAAACAAACAAAACAAAAAAACAACAACAAAACAAAAAACAGTGACAAAAGTTCTTTTAAGCAATGGGAATTAACTTCATTAGAAAAGGAAAACAAACAGAAAAAACAAAAACCGAACAAATAACCAAAAATTTCTCTCCCTGGTCTGATACCCTCCGTGCCTGCATCTGTGTCTGGGTTCCTTTTAGTTTAATAGAAATTCTTAGGGATCTTTGGTATGCCAAGAAAGATTATGTTTTTCAGTAACTGGAAGTACTGCAATCCTGTAGGTTGCCAAGTAATTAACTATGAACTCTCAATAGACTTTTTAGGGCTTCTCAGAACTTCTATATTTTGACTATACACTAAAACTAAATTAATCACATCTTGGTGGCCTCGGGCAGCAATAGACAGTAGGTGATAATTGTGTGGCGTCAGATCTTGTTTCCAGTATGCCCATCAGGCAATGACATCTTCCATCTCCAAGGGGTTGAGATCTGGCATCTTTACTCATAGGGAGAGAAATAAACTAGTCTCATTCCCTCTTTGTCTCAAATCCATAAGGACAGCACTATGGTAACAGACACAAGAGGAGCTTTTGGAGTCCAATTTTATTTAAGTTTAAGAATATGAATTTAAGCTGGGCAGTGGTGGTTCATGCCTTAATCCCAGCACTTGGGAGGCAGAGGCAGGCCTGGTCTACATTGTGAGTTTCCGGACAGGCTCCAAAGCCACACAGAGAAACCCTACCGCAAAATATATATATATATATATATATATATATATATATATATATTATATGAATTTAAATTTAAATAGTTGTAGTTTGCCACTTACATTCACATAATGGAGAAGACAGAGGTTCTATGGTAAACCTCAAATAGTGGATTAAAAATGACTAGTCAGAAAAATGCAAGCATGATCTTTGTTGGTCAGAATACTCAGAACTAGTAAACAGAACATTAATCTTTTAGAACTGTAGCACAATAAATAAAAGACCCAGAGACAGATATTGGGGTTCAAGATTTAAGCTGAAGATTAGAAAGGCAAAGCATCTGGGCACTAGCTCTCACTCTACCTCAGATTGAAATGCGATCCTGGCTCCACCAAACCTCAGAATGTAACCTCTCCTCATCATGGCTGGAGAATCCCAAGACTTCAGTGTCTTTCTATCCTCAATATGCTTGGAGAATAAATCTCTGATACTGACTACTGAAGATGCTGCTCCTATCTTTTCTACCCCGGCCCCCAGTGCTGGGATTAAAGGAGTGTGATCTAGGTGCTAACATCATCTTTGTGTGAGCTGTTTCTTTTTAGGACTGAATCAGTCTTGTGTATATCTGGGTGCCTTGGTCTTACAGAGATCCATCTACCTCTTAATCCTGAGTCCTAGGATTAAAGGTATGTACCATCACCTCCAAGCTTCTGGGAGGTGTTTACCACCACTGCCTGATCTCTATAGTTTGAGGCTGGGTTTGCTTTCTGAATCCTCAGGCAAACCTTAATAAATCATAAATAATGTATCACTACATAGAACTCTATTAAATGGAAGCTAAAACTCTTTACCTTACTCTCTGAAATGCTGAAAGTCAAATAGCATACATGTTGTATTAGCTTAAAGTTAGAAATAATACCTGTGTTTATAGAAAATACTATAAACATATGTGTCAAATATTAACTCAGAGACTGGTGAGACAGGTCAGCATGTAAAACCACTTTACCAACAATTCTGATGACCAAAGACTTTGATCCTGGGACCCACATAATCGAAGAAAAGAACCAACTGACTTCCACACACAGTTTTCACACACACACACACACACACACACACACAAATAGAAAAGTTAATTTTGCTAAAAAATGTTAATTTGTGGAGTACTATAATAATTTTAATTGTCTTTCTATTTCATGAATTGCTCAAACTTCCTTCCCAATCATATATCAGTTTTTATTTTTATTTTCATCTTTGTTTTAACTATGATTATTTATATGAATATCATTTTGAACTATAAATGAACTCTTTCTGGTAATTTCCCTATTTCCTTCCCCATTCCATTGATCAAACAGATGACTGTGATCTGTTTCATTTAAATTCACATTTTTAAACCCTGAGGACATGTTGGAGTTTGCAAAACATAATCTGTAAGAGTTTATCTTTTATTTGAAATGTAAAAAGTTTTCTAATTCTTTAAAAAGAAGTTGGGAGCTTGGAAGAGACAAAGGTGGGGCACATGAAACTTACCTCAGAGAACAAAATGGTTTCTAGCGGTTAAGAGAGGATTGTGTATTTGTGAGTATAGTCATCCATCCATGTCAATAAGGGATGAGTTCCAAATATACCAAAGCCATCAGATGCTCAGCTCCTTAGAGAAAATAGTCTTGTATTTGTATAGAACCTGTTCATAATCTACCATATACTTTAAAACATCTACAGATTATTAGTAATTCATAATTTAGCATGTTATGAAAATAATTGTTATTATTTAAGGGATAATAACAAATATATATATATATATATATATATATATATATATATATATGATACACCTTCTGTCTGGAAAATTTTATTTGAGCTTTCTTAAATTCAGAGATCAGGAATTCACAGATACCAAGGGTCAATGATACAGGAGATGAGGTATGGGTTTTCTGATACGTCTGGGCCTTTAATGAACTTAGAAGAAATGGCAGCATGCATAAATTATATACATTGTGGTTCCTTCTCTTTTAAAGAAATATTTTACTTCTCAAGTATAGTGTAGAAGTTGGAGAAACTTTGCCAACCTGAAGGAGTGAAACAGCATCAAAGAATATTTCAGTGAAAAACCAACAACAACCTATGTAAGTACCTAGACTTTGATTTAGCCATACGTGAATGTGGAAAGCATAGAAAGAAAGAATTCCATTATTTAAGCAGGAAGCACTTAAAAAATTAAATTTAAAGCCAGGCATGGTGGCTCACGCCTTCAATCCCAGCACTCGGGAGGCAGAGGCAGGTAGATCTCTGAGTTCAGAGTCCAGCCTGATCTACAAAAAGTGAATTCCAGGACAGCCAAAGTCATTACAGAGAAAACCTGTCTTGAAAAATCAAAAAAAAAGTCAACTTTTAAAATGCAAGAAATGATGCCATTTATGCATTTCTGGTAGCAAGGTGAAATAGTACAGCTTCTCTGTAAAAACAATTTTTATAAAATTAAACACAAGGCTGCCAAGTATTCCAGCAATCCCACTTCTATACCTCTCATACTTATATAAGTGTACAAACAAACACATACATCCATGCATACACATATATTTACAAATACAGAAAAGATTAGACTGAGTGACTACAACAGATAACTTGTATCCCAATGTTCATAGCAGCTATTTTAAAAAGCCAGAATGTGGATAACCTAAAAAAAAGCCATCAACATACAATGTATTTAAAATATATTGAATGCGGCTATATAGGGATGGAGAGATGGCTCAGGAATTAAGAGCACTTGTTGAACCTAAGTTCAGTTCCCAGTACCCACATGGTAGCTTACAATCATCTGTAACTTCAGTTCCAGGATAGCCAGTGCAGCTCTTTGGGTACCAGACATGAGGTACATATACTTACATGCAGGCAAATACTCATACACACAAAATAGAAATATAAAAATTACAGCTATGTTAATGGTTATACTATAATTAGGGGCTATTAAATTGTATAGTTAACATGTTCAGCATAAAGGAGGAATGTATGCTTGTTATAGTTTAAAAATGAAATGTCACCCACAGGATCTTATTTTAAATGCTTGCTCCTTGGGTTGGTAGCATTATTTTGGGGGGTATGGAACTTTTAGGAGGTGGGACCCAGGTGGCATGAATCACTAGGGGTGGGGCATTTGAAGGTTATACCCACCCCCACTTCTGGTCTTTCCACTATAGCTAATGAGAAGACAAATTATTCATAGCCTGTTGAACTTGTAATAATTGCCTGCTTATGTGTTTTTTGGGGGGGTGCTTATTTCTCTGGTTTTAGATAATTTCGTGTAAATGTGAATATAGCACTTACCCAAGACTTGAAAGCATTTCTCTCCTTGCAAGTCTCTGTCACCCTCCTTTCTGTACTCTGTCAGTTCTAGCCACGTAGCCAACAGTGAGCTCCAGCTTTATCTTCTTGACTCAGATGTCTCTGCACTTCTGGTGCTGTCATCTGGCAAGGATCCCCAGCATCACACTGTTGCTATAGTGGAGCTCTCCTTATCTTTATTCTCCTAGGGGTCACAGTTCTGTACTGAATCTTAGATCATCACTGGCACAATGTTACCTGTTGATAGACAGACTTCTGAGCTCTTTTTTGTCTTTAGCTCTCTCTGCTAGTACAATTCCAGAAAATTCCTGCTACCTAAGTTTCTCTGAAAAAGTCAATATTTTGCAGCTCAGAACTCCACTGTGCTCTGTTTGGGTTTCCGACTTCTTGAAATGCAAAATTTGTCACTAAGTAGACAGTGAGACTATTACAGGGATCAGCTTACTCACTTTTCTTTTCTCGGTAGCCATAATTCTGCTCTGGGTGTTATTTAATGGCCCAAACCAATTACTTCGTGTATTTTATCTGTTTGATTATTGTTTATGAAATCTGAGCAAGTCTTCTACTAATTATTCAGTATAGCTACATGTAAATGTATGAATGATCATGTTTTTAACTTTTAGAATTTTGTCTCACAATCTGTATGATTGTGACTGGAGAGATGGATTTGTGAGATAAGAGCAGGTTGGTTTTTCCCTCGGTTCTAAGGGTTTCAGCAAACTACAAATTTATCATATGGGAGTTTCCACAGACAGGTTAATGCAAATCACACAACACCCTCAGCAAGGTGCAGTGGTAAGCTTCTCATTTCTGTTTTCTTCCTCAGACCTGCTTCTTCACAGTGTCAATGGCTTAGTGAGTAGAATGTTCTAGTTGCTATGATGTGGACTGGCTTTCAGTTTAAATGATTAATTCCTAAGTTTTGTGTTTCCTCAGATGTTGGACTTAAGCCTAGGACCTTGATACACATTAAACCCTAGGCCTTGGGTAATTTACTTCATTCTGGTTTTTTTTCCCCCCATAGGTCACTGAGTTTAGTTTTTGTTCATTATACTGATTTTGAATATTTTATTTGTTTCTACCTTGGTATTTCCTTTGCTTATTTTCAATCTCAGTTCTGTATGTAAAGTTAATTTGGATTTATTATATTTAGTTTTCTAATTATCTTTTGTGGCTAAGGAAACTTCAAGAGTCAGCAAGTCTACCACCATCTTTCCTTGACTTATGTTATGTTATAGGATGGGCCCTATCTGTCCTTTTAAGTAAAACATTTCCTTGACTCATATTTAGCTTTTAGGGGATATGTTATCACCCCTTGTCTTCCTATCAAAAGAAACCAAAGTATTAGAGTGTGATGGTTGTCAATGGCATGGATCATGTTCATTTAATCTGTACCATAAAGAACTCCAAGTGGAACACCAGTCAAACAGAATATAAAATGTACATAAGGAGGGTTCTCAAATTTCACTAAGAATACATATTTAGGAAACTCGGTTTTCTTTAAATAAAACTTAAGACAAAAGCTCACCTTTGTCTTCATATATTCACTGTTATCTAAGTCTGCAAATGATCCCTCCACTAGCAGCTGTTTTTCTTCTTTACTTTGATAAGGAAATAGAGTGCTAGGGGAGAAAAGCCTTAGCACTGGGGAGATGACTTAGTCAGTAGAACTCTTGTCATACAAACAAGAGGACATATCCCAAGTTCATATCCCAAATACCTTTTTTAAAAAGGGGGTCTAAAGATCTCCTGAGTAAATTGGGAGCATGGGGCATGGGGAGGATGGAAGGAGAGAGGGGAGGAAGGAAGGGGAGTGGGGGAAAAATGTATAGCTCAATAAAAACAAGGGGAAAAAAGTAGGGGGTTTAGGCATGGCAGTACACAGCTTTAATACTTGAACTGGGATGCAGAAGCCGGTGGGCCATTAAGATTTTATGGCCAGCTAGAAGTCAATGGCCAGCCATTCTAGTTAATAGTGAGCACTGGGTTCAGTGAGAGACCCTGTCCCCCCCCCAAAAAAAACCAACTAACAAATAAAACAAAACAAGGTAGGGATTGATAGAAGACAATATTCCAGTTTCATCCTTTGCCTTCTTCATGTACCTGTTCCCTGACACAAACGTTTACATGTGGTGGTTAGTTTTTATTCAACAACACAAGCTAGAGTTACCTGGGAGGTGGAACATCACTCAAGGGATTGTCTCCATCAAATTGAGCTGTGGATATGTCTGTGGGGTGTTTTCTTAATGATTGATTTGGGAGAGCCCAGTCCTGCACAGGTGGTCCTGGTTTATATAGGAAAGCAAGTTGGGCATGCTATGGAGAGCATGCCTCTATGCAGCTTTCTTCCAAGGTTCATGCTTATGATCTTTCTTGAGTTCCTGCCCTGACTTCCCTCAGTGATGAAGTGTGACCTGGGAGTTGCAAGGTATATTAAACCCTTTCTCTCAACTAAACTAAAGGTTGCCTTTAGTTGTAGTGTTTTCTTATATCAATAGAAATGTAACTAAACAGCACACACATGAACACACACACACACACACACACACACACACACACACACACACACACACGACAGAAAAACTCAGTAAGAAGTAATGCCATCAAAAAGAAGCATTGCTTCCATTAGAGTATAAAGGGATGAAATAGATTAATATACCTTTCAATTTTATTCAGTTTAATGAAATAACTTGCAAATAAAACATGCATTTATATTTTATAAATATAATTACACAATTAACATCCAGATGAGGACCTGGATGGAATGGCTGGCCATGCTCTCAGGAGGAAGCTTGTGGTGTTAAAGAGCAGCATTCAGGATTTGGAGCTGTAGCCTCTGAGATACTCAAGATAAAAACCCTTATGAGAGAAGAAATAGGAAATTATAGGTGCTCTGAAACTTCTTATTCTGTTGCATCTCCAGAAGAAGCAAGTGTGTTTTAAAGAGATCATATAGTGTAGTAACCATAAGAATCTCCAATTGGTCTCAAGTCTGAAGTACCTGGAAGCATGACACGCTTTCTCAAAATTTCTGGTGACCACTAGCAAGGAATTTATGTCATTGGATTACCCCCATATTTCCCTTAAGATGATGGTAACTCTGTAAATGAATGAATCATCTCTCTCTCTTCTCTCTCTCTCTCTCTCTCTCTCTCTCTCTCTCTCTGTTTGTGTGTGTGTTGCAGGAGAGAGATGTGAACAAATATCAACTCACCTCAGATAGGAAACCAATGACAGACCAAAGTACAAGTTGGGAGGTTACTTATAGCAGCAGAAATGACACAGACACCTGCATCACCAAAACCATCACTAGCATGGGTAACAGCCTATGAAAGTGGAAATCTGATCTCATTGCACTACTTGCAGGCAGCCCAATAGGTTGGAGAGTATCCTTTCCTAATGACTAGTTGGTCTGAGCCTCTTCCAGGCAGCTCAGCTCTTTTAGACTATTTAGATGGTCATTGCTTCTTCTGAGTCTTCTCTCAGCAGTTTTCACTGTTTGTGTACTCTTTGGAGGGGAAGGTCTAGTGAATCTGGTCAGTCTCAGAGACTTCCTGATGCTTTTATGAGTCATTTGCTCCCTGTCATAATGAGCTTCCTTGTAGTAATCCCCCCTCAGAACAACCTGTTGGTTCACTCTATGTAAACATCCTGTCTTAAATTTCCCTCCAAGACTGGAAGGTTTTCATTTCATAAGAAATTGCTACACAACAGGAGCTCATTTGGAAAAGTGGAGGTGGAGTGGTAATATGACACTGAGAAAACTGAGGATCAC
This sequence comes from Cricetulus griseus, assembly GCF_003668045.3. Lineage (NCBI taxonomy): Eukaryota > Metazoa > Chordata > Mammalia > Rodentia > Cricetidae > Cricetulus > Cricetulus griseus. The sequence goes on along the minus strand of NC_048598.1, from coordinate 91,366 downwards.
AGCAGGAAATAAGTAAGTTAAGTACCAGAGTACTTTATTGTTCTTACAGATCCTCACACTAACAGGACCCAGGATTGCTGAAGGAACAGGTGTTAAGGGTTGAGATCATGGTGACACAGACTGGCCTTGGGCAGAGGGCAATATGGGTCTAGAAGACCTTAAAGGAAGCCTAAAGTCTATATAATAAAGTTTTAGAGAGCCCAAATCTCCCTAATTTTAAAATGTAAATATTAGTGTATTAAGGTGAAGAAAGAGGAAGACCAGCAACGGTAATGGTGTTTTGTTTGTTTGTTCATTTGTTTGGTAGGGCTTTTTTTTTTTTTTTTTTTTGTATTGCCTTTGGCAGAATCAGTCAAAGACAGCTTTACTTCTCCCACTAAAGTCCATTGTCATTCTTTTTGGTATTTGTATAATTCAAGGTTAACTACATTGATAAAACTTTCTAATCTTAAAGGAATCAGAAATGGAGGATGACAGGGTTATTTCTTGGAAGAGTACATTCTGACCTCCCTTCAGTTGACTTTACAGAACTCTTATGCACAGAATTGATTCACTTCATAACTGAGGACTTTACTTAAGTGAAAGTCATCACCAACAGAAAATATTGTTTCTTCCCTGTAAAACAACAGGTAAATTGTGGTAACTCTAATGACTCATACCCCAAATCAACTACAGTAATTTTCACACAGTCTATATGTTTCACCTAATGTAAAAATTAATGTGCGAATATATACAATATATTTGTGTCACTTCATGGAGACATAACTGCAACTGATAAAAATCTACTTGGTTATTCAAACAAGGAAAACAAAACACCTTGCCCTCAAAATAGCTGTATCTGGAAAGAGACTTAATCATTAGCAACTCACTATAACTGATACTTGTTCAAATTTTCTTTTTACAGACATGAAATATACTTATTATGAAGGTTTTTGGTACTTCCCAGATTCTGTCCTTACACCTTAGATCTCTAGAAATGGGCATCAAAATAAAGAAAAGAGCATATGTAAAGTTTAATTTTAAAAATTTAGACAGTGTTTCCCTATGTAGCCCAGACTAGGCCTTAAATCTTGGCAGTCTTCCTGACTCAGCCTCCCAAGTGCCAAGATTACATGTATAAGGCAACCTGGCAGCATATGTAGATATTTTTAAAGCATTTAGATCTAGGGAGATGGTTCAGTGGGTAAGAACACTGGTTCCTTCTTTAGAGGACCCAGGTTTGATTCCTAGTGCCCACACAGCTGCTCAGAACCATTTCTAACAGTTCCAGGGCATCTGACTCTCTCCTTTGACCTCTGAGGGTGATGTATGAATGCTGTGCACAGATATACACACAGGCAAAACTGTATACATGTAAAATAATAATTTTTGCCGGCTTCTAACAAGTTAAGTGCTCAAGGGGGCATTGCAGGCTCACAACCAACATTAAGTCCTGGCATGCCACAAAGGTAATTTTCTTTGTGAGAAAAGCATAGATCTGCCAGATGGGCAAAATGACATCTAGTGGTAACTATTTGAAATGGAAACAAAACAAAACAAAACAAAACTCATGTTGAAGGCTGTCCTGATTAAGCAAGGCTTTCCTTGAGACCCTCATGCATGGAGAAGGATCATACTTGGTAGAGTCATTGACAGCCTGTGGCCTAGGCCTTGGGAGCTCCTCCTAAGTCTCTAAAGTATAAAGCCAAAACAGAGCTCCTTCTCTAAAACCAGCAATATGCCTGGGAGAGCTGGTTGTAGCCTGGGACAATGGAGTTTGTGGAGAGATTCCTTCAGGTCTTGAGAATCCAACTTTTCCCACCACATGGAGCTATGGTTATCGTTCCCAAGACCACCATGGCTTTAGTCAATGTTCTTGAGATACCCTGTGTTCTCCTTGTACAGCATTGTGCAATTAGCCTCCTCCTGAACTTGTCCCATTGAATGATAGTTTCTGCTGACTTCATAGAATTCTCCCATTTTCCCCTGGGAGTATACAAGATGCTATTCTTCTTAAGAAACTTGCCATGAGACATAGCTTGTGTAAGCCCTTTCCTACCCAGCTTTTTATCTTTTTCTACTTTCTGATTTTCCTATCTTTCTCATCTTCTGTCACCTCCACTACGGGACCCTGTCACTGATGAATGTCCTACTGATTCAGTAGGTGTACTTAATAAATAATTCTGATAATATCTTTGTTCTATAAGTTTCCCACCTGTCTAAGTGTCTAGCCTTGCAGTTTCCTTTCCCTATTTATATTATTCAACGTGTAACCTTGAGCCTGAACCTAAAAAAATCTTAAGGATGACTGCATATGTAGAGTAAAAAATTTGTTATAGGCTGGCTCCTCTTTGAGCATTAGAATTGAGTTCATTGAACAACTTTGAAGCTGGTGTAGTATGACAGTGCAGAAATGGAGGGGCAGAAAGGGGGATGAAAGAAAGCTTTCCTGCTTTGACAGTAGTTGAAATTAGCAATGAATAGTGAGGTAATCAATTTTAGATGATCAATAAATGTCCTGACTGGCTATATGGGACATATGTTTGGCTGCAGTACTTTCCAGCTAAGAAACAAAGGGTTGGCTGTACAGGACATTGAGTGTGTTATGGGTTGTGCACACAAAGGACCCAGTGCCTTGGAAGAGGAACAGGAAATGTTCTGAGAGACTGGAAGAATTTCTACTAAAGTGCAAATTTCCCAAACTAGGGCCCTGTCTGCTGTAGTGGAGTAACAGAGCTAGGAAGGCCTGTGCGGTCTGAGGCATTTGATATCTGATCATCCAGCCAAGTGGCCGTAGCTAATGAGGCACTCTGGGAAGACTTAGCTATCAGGAGTACCAGTGGGAGGCAGCTTGAAGACTCCTCCCAAGATTCTCCTCTGGTTCTGCTGTAGGGAACTGTGATTGTGGGTGCCACTGACCCCAGACCAGGAGGAGCAAGTCTGTTGAGTTATCCAAGCTGCTTGCTGGGACTAGAGTGGACCATGAGCCAGACTGTGGTTCTGTTGTCCATGTGGTAACTTGGACAGTGGCCTTTCTCCCCTGAGCCCCTCCCCCCCATGTATAGATTCCCTGGGGAGGAAGAGAGTCTGCCACCCTGGCTATGGAAGGCTATGATGTGTGTAATATCACTGCCCCATGCACAGTGATCTGCAGAAGATCACCTCCACTTTCAGAGAGAGCTCTAGAGCATGGAGCATCTCTGGAAGAAATATCAGTCTCCACCCTGTCACTCCCTGGAGCCTGCCTGTCTGGTAGCAATAAGAATATTTAAAAGAGACATTTATATCTCTCCCTTTGGCTAACAACTAGTGAAACAGTGGAGCCCATGACATTCTAATTTCCCTGGGAATCTCAATGTGGGGAAAGACTGAGTCCTCCAGTTGAGAATATCTCTACTGAAGAAACATTTACTCCTTATCTGACCACCTTGCAGGAGAGACAGGAGCTGAGAATATGGGAGGTTTTTAGTGATTGGAAAATTTCATTTATATGACTTTGTTAGATTATGTAGTTTTGTATATCTTCTGTATTCTATGTAAACCTGCTAGGACCCCAAGGATGAATTTTCATCACTGTTCCAAATTAGTCACATTACAACTGGATAACTTGATTCTTTTAATTGTCTCAATAAGGATGAGTGGCTGAGCCTGGGTGGTTAGGGTAGCCAAGACACAGGCTCTGGTCCTAACTCCAGTAACAGAAGAAGGGTCCCATCAAATGCAACCCTCCTGCCTTAAAGTTCACTGTCTTCCAACTATGAACAGTATTGTTTTTCTGTATCATTGAGTCTGTTGTAACTTATCAAAGGACCTGAACAGAGTTCTGTGCTTAATCTACAAATGGTGAAACCTAGGTTCACAGAGACAAATAGATTTGAATATAGTTAAGTGTAACTGCTCCTCTTACTCATCCTGTCTTTCTAATGCCTCACTAATGACGTTGAAGCCACCTTAGCCAGGCATGGTGGCACAGGCCTGTACCATAGTACTTAGAAAGTGGAGGCATAAATTTCAAAATTTCAAAGTCATCCAAGATGAGAATGGTCAATGTGATTTGGTGGGAGAACCACAGAACTAAGGGAAACTGTGACTGGCTCAGGGCAGTGCCCATTGTGCTCCCTTCAGCTCCAAAACTTCAGGACCATGGCACCAGCAATTATTACCTGAGGTATTTACCACCCCAAGTTTTCTATTCTTGATAATGTTTCCTGTCCAAGGCAGCCTAGGCCACTTTGGGATCATTAAAGAGTGGAATTCTCCTGCAGGTGGGAGAATTAGCCCCAGGCAAGGATGAGCTTCCTAATTGCATATCCAATGTAATGTGGTCAGCACTGCAACCATATACATACAACCAACAGAAATGGACTCAGCATATTTTATTCATAAATTTGTGTATACTTATCCAAACATACTTAACAAAGAAGAAATTGAAAGTGAAGAATTTGGGAAGGGATGGAGAGAGGACAAAGAAGGGGAAAAGTGATGTAATATATTTTAATCAAAATGTATCAAAATAAATTTTAAATGATGTAGCATGAATAATAAAAGCCCAGAGAAAGGTATTGGGGTTCAAGCTAAAGATCAGAGAAGTAAAGCAGCTAGCCAGTAGAGAGTTCTGACCTCTACCAATGATCAGACCAAAGGGGCGATCTTCAGACTGCTCCTGACTTCACTGCTCCTCAAATTCATTCAGACTGCCCTGAGTTTCTGTCTCCTCCCACCTTATGGTCCCATATCATTCCTGTCTCCATCTCCCTAGTGCATGAGCTCTGTTATTCTTTTAGACTAAATCACTCTTGTGTAGCTCAGTGTGGCCTTGGACTCACAGAGATCCAACTGCCTCCTGAGTGCTGGGATTAAAGGTGTATGCCACCACTGCACACCTTCTATGGCTAACTAGTATGGCTGCCGGAATTATAGGCATGTGTCACCACTGCCTGGATCTGTGGCTGTGGCTAGCTTTGCATTTTTATCTACAGTGACTTTATTAAATCATAAAAAATATATCACCACAAAATGAAAATGTGGCTAGAGAGAGAGAGCTTAGCAGTCAAGAGCACTGGGTGCTGTTACAGAGGACATAGGTTCCATTTCCAGAGAAACCACCTGGTAGCTAACCATCTTCTGTAACTCCAGTCCCAAGGTATCTGATGCCCTCTTCTGGCCTCTGCCGGTATTGCACACAGACACTTGTAGGCAAACACTGAGATACAGAAAACAAAAGTAAAGCTTAAAATGTTGAATGAGCAGGAGGAGAGGAGATGAGAGGAGGAAATGGAGGAGCAGAAATATTGAGTTGGGGGGAGAATAGAGGAGAGCAGGATGGGAGATACCATATTAGAGGGAGCCATTATAGGTCTGAGGAGAGATCTGGCACTAGGGAGACTTCCAGAGATCTAAAAGGATGACACAAACTGACAATCCAGGCAATGGTGGAGAGGATAACCTAAATGCCCTTCCCCTAAAATGAGATTGATGACTACTTTTTATGCCATCCTAGAGCCCTCATCCAGTGGCTGATGGAAGCAGAGGCAGACATCCACAGATACTCACTGAACTGAACTCTGGAACTTAGTTGCAGAGAGGGAGGAATGAAGGGGGTTGGTACCAGGTTGGAGAAACCCACAGAAACAGTTGGCCTGAACAAGGGGGAGCACATCGACCCCAGATGCTGTCTGGGAGGCCAGTACAGGACTGATCCAGACCCCTGAACATGGATGTCAATGAGGAGGCCTCTGCACTCTAAGAGGCCACTGGTAGTGGATTAGTATTTTTCCCTGGTGTAAGAAGAGACTTTGAGAGCCCATCCCACGTGAAGGGATGCACTCTTGCCCTGGACACATGGGGAAGGGCCTAGGCTCAGCCCAGGATGATGTGGTGGGCTTTACGGAGCCCTCATTCCTCAAAGCCCTACCCTGCCTGGGGAGTGGAGGGTGGATGGGGTGGGGGTAGGTCGGGTGGGATAGGAGGGGTGAGGAGGAGGGTGAGGGTGAGGGGAGGAAGAGGGAGAAGGGATTGACATGTGAAACAAGCTTGTTCCTATTTTGAACTAATAAAAAATAAATAAAATAAATAAAAAAAGATGAATTCTCTGTAGTGCTGTCACATCCCTGAGGCAGACAGCAAGCAGAGCTAGTTAAACTGAACTCCTTCTGGTCCTACATGGGAGCAACTTTGTGCTTCTTCTGAGCTAGCATTCTCAGAGGCAAAAACAGCCTTATTCTGAGATCTGACTATCTCGGCAGGACTGTTCATCTATGAAGAGCAAGCATCCACAGTGCTGATAGGTGACTTTTCCCGGTTATTTTCTGTATTTGTGTTCTCAGCTTTTTGTTTATTTGATAATTAAAGGCAATGATACATACTTTAAATGTATTGATATGTCTTTTAAATGTAGATCATAATGTATGATCTAAAAGATAGATTTTTCTCTGTTAATCTTCATGTCTAAGTGGCTAGACTTGTAGTCTCCTGTCCCTATTTAAATTATTCTAAGTATAACCTGGGGCCTGATCCTAAAAGAAAATTAAAGATGGCATCATATATGGCTTGTAAAATCTGTTCTAGGCTGGCTTCTCTTTTAGAATTAGCCAGAGTTGGATGCACACTGTTATTAAACAGATTTTTTTTGTGATTTCTCCCTGGAAAAGCATATTAATTCTAGAACAGCTGTACCCCTGCTTTTTGGAAAAATGTTTCTGAGACAAGCTTTCTTATGTTGACTCAGGTGTTTTTTATCCCAATCTGTTGCTCCCCAGGGCAACTAAATTCTTAAATTATAGGTCTGTATCATGACTGAGTTTCAAAATTACAGTCATGTAGTTGACTGTCCATTGCAGCCATGGGATAAGGATTTATGTGTGGAGCATGGCTTCTGCCTTCAGACCGGAATAGGAGGAATAGTTTATTGTGTAGCTTACAGGGGAAACAGGGTATACAATCAGCTGCTGGAGCCACCATTATATAAAAGGACCTGATTGTGTCAGGGTTAGTGATTTTGTAATTTCCCAGGATATATTAATTCATTTCATGTAAATAAAGGCAGGCCAAATTGGTGGGTGTTCAATTTGTGGATGTTAGCTTGAGTCAATGAATATTGAATTTCCAAATTGCAGGCTTTCCTTTGCAGATATGTTCAATTCTGGTTGGCACAGTTAAGTCATCTCAGAGGGTTGATACACAGGCCATTGGCTGTAGCTATGTGTCAAGTTACAGATGTCAGCAGCTAATGTTACACATAGGGTTAAGGTGAAACAGTATCTTATTTATGCCATGCCTTCTACCAGAGAATGGCCTGCTCTTTTTCAAAGTCAGGATAGCTATGTGGTTTTTTCAATTGTATTTATATTTTTAAAAGTCTATTATTGCTAGCATTTTTCATAATTTCATTTTGTTTAAATGCATTATTGCTCTTATCTCTATTTCTGCTTTCCAATACTTCTAGGTCATTAATAGTTTCAATCCTTTTTTCTCAAGTGCTGTTGGTTATTTTTTTTTCTGTTTAGAGCAATGTCTCCTGTAACCCAGGCTTGCCTCACACTATATAATTGAGAATTGCTTTGAACACCTAATCCTCTATCTGCTGCCCAGTGCTGGGAAGACAGTCCTGAAACCCCCTTCCAAGCTGGGCCTTGACTGGTCAGGGAAAAAGAAAATTAGACCAGTTTATGAATATTCTCTAATCTCCCTGGCTTTCATTTGGAACTTACAAATGATGAGGGACCTGTGAAGTAATTGAACTCACTGACAAACTTTAACCAGGTGCAGTCACCTGGTTAAAGAAAGGGATGGCCAAGGAAGAGGGTGAAAGCTTTCCTACTGTGATAATAACATTAGCCTTGAGTACTGAAGTAATCAGTCTTAGGAGATCATTAACTATCCTGACTGGCCACAGACCAGGAAATCAAGAATCTGGGTAGAAAACTGGACTTTCATGAAACCAAATTATTTTAGTCACTCTAGTTCAACCATAGTAGAACATCAGGACTGTTATTCTCCAGGTTTAATACATACAACTTAAAGAAAATAAAAAGAAAAAGATGTACAACTTGAGAGAAAATGTGTGAATAATCCTTGGTGTGCTCTCATGCAAATTCCTAGTCTCTGGTGCACATGGTCACAAAGCCTGTTTCAACTTTTCCAAATAATTTTTGTTCCTTTGTCTCTTTCCTGCCTCCAAGCCCAAGTGGGCCAGTCATTCCAGGCTGGGCCTTGACTGGAAAGTGATAAGGAAAAAGAGACAGCAGTGAGTGTCCTCATGTGGCCTAGGCTTTTATTGGGGAGTGGCAATGCAGACATGCTTGTGTATGGTTGGGAATTCATTGTCTAATGAATGTTTCTCTAATGCCCTGATGGACAGTCCAAAAGCAGAACTCCTTCTCTAATGCCAGGAATATACTTGGGAGAGCTGGTAATGATCTGGGGCAATGTGAATTTAGTTGGGAGACGGGCCTAATAAGGGAATTACCAATACAGAGTCAGGTAAAAATATAAGGGTATTTATTAGGGAGATGCCTTACAGAGCAACCTAGCCAGCCAGCAGGGAAGGAGTAAGTACAGCAAACCAATGATGAAAAGGAAGAAGGGAGTTCCACTTGTGCGCCCCTCACTCTTAAGCCTTTCCTACATCACCCTGACCATGCCCTCACAGGCGTGGTCAGGCATACCTGTAGCCCCTACAGGGGCCTCTGCATGTAGCCTTGGAAATCACTCCCAGACCTGCCTGCAATTCAGAGTTTCAAACCTGCCTCTGTCTCCTAAAGGATAGGATTAAAGGCATGCACTACCACACCCACACCCAGCTTCCTTTTATTTCTGTGAATCTGGGAAGGTTTTCCTCTGCCTGCTTTTAATTTCTTTTTCTGTTACTTTATTGTACATTAAATTTAATTCAAATTTTATTCATGTGTCATGGGCATGCCTATGTGCATATCTCTCTCTCTCTCTCTCTCTCTCTCTCTCTCTCTCTCTCTCTCTGTGTGTGTGTGTGTGTGTGTGTGTGTGTGTGTGTGTGTAAGTGTGTGTGTGTTTTGGCTAGTGCCTTCACCAAGATGGAAGCAAGCATGTGACATACTTTTCAAGGTCCTTTTGTTCTCTGTTTCCTAGCCTCTAAAGGGCCAGAACTTAAAACCAATTTCCCTGTGAAGAATTGTGAGGAGGCTCTCCTGAATGAGACAGCACAGTCTTACATGAAAAGAAAAACACCATACAGGGTTATCTTCCTCTCTGGGGTGAGAGGGAAATGAAAAAAGAAAGAAAGGAAGGAAGGAAGGAAGGAAGGAAGGAAGGAAGGAAAAGAAAAGAACAGGCCGGGTGTTGGTGGCATAGGCCCTCAATCCCAGCAGACACATGTGGATCTCTGTAAGTTTGAAGCCAGCCTAGTCTACAGAGCAAGTTCCAGGACAGGGTCCAAAGCTACACCTGTCTCAAAAAACCGAAATTCAGGGGCTGGAGAGATGGCTCAGAGGTTAAGAGCACCAACTGCTCTTCCAGAAGTCCTGAGTTCAATTCCCAGCAACCACATGGTGGCTCACAACCATCTGTAATGAGATCTGGGGCCCTCTTCTGATGTGCAGATATACATGGAAGCAGAATGTTGTATACATAATAAATAAAATCTTTAAAAAGAAAAACCAAAATTCACACAACAATAATAATAATACAGGTCTTGTAATTATTTTATGCACCAGTGCTCTATCTGCACTTATGCCCTTTCATCAGAAGAGGGCACCAGATCCCACCATGTGATTTCTGTGCCCAATTCTTCAATGTTTTTCCTGGGTGGGCCTTTGCATGTGTGCATGCATGCTTGGGTGGTGAGAGAGTAGGCATCTGTATAATACTGCAACATGGGGTGGGGGCAGGAGGCATCCAGACCATGTGTGCCTGTGGTTCCTGCAATGGAAGCTCCATGCCATTTAGGCCCCTTTCATTTTATTTATTAAAAAAGGAAAGGGGAGAAAGAAAAAGACGTGCTTTGCAATCAGTGTCAGGGATTCTTTTTGTGCTGCCCCAAGTCCCAACAACCTCCAGAACTTGCTTTGTTCGGTGTATGCACCCACTGCTAGGCTAGCTCAGCTTTCCAAGCCAACATCTGAAGCTTCATCCCATGCCCAGGCCAGGTTCCTTTAGCTTATATTCATTTCTTTTTGCTGTTTTTCTCCATTAATGATAGGTTAATTATTTTAACTTTAATTATTTTTGATTGTGTGTGGGGGGGGTCAGAGGATTTGGATTCTTGGGAGTGGGTATATTTAATATAATAGATAGATAAGTACATACATACATACATACATACATACATACATAAATTTGAAAGATAAGAAACAATAACGTGAGCTGGGTGGTGGTCGTGCACTGAGTTCCAGGATAGGCTCCAAAGCTACAGTGAAACTCTGTCTCCAAAAACAAAAGAAAGAAAGAGAAAAGATAAAATGAAATAAACCATCTCAGAAGCCTGGTATTGTTCTCTGTCACAACTACTTGTTTGAGAATGTAACACATGGAAAAAACATATATATTTCATGTGGATTTTGGAAACCTTAAGGTAGAGCAACTGATACCCACTGTTATTGTTTAGGCCAGGCTAGTATTTGAGATAGCTTGGTGTATCCTTCTAACTCACTTCCTTCTGCTTGAGCTAGAGATTACTTAAGCTTAGATCCTGAAGCAGTCCACTTTTTAGATCAATACCAGGAAAAAGGAAGGAAGAAAGGAGGGAGGGAAGGAAGAGAGAGAGAGAATCTCAACTGTAATACCATTCTTCAATTAGAGCTGTTCTGTAAATGAGAGCTAGAACCCCCTTGAATTTCCCTATTTTTAACTTTTATCTTACCTGTGAAATTACCCAGATCATGCTGAAAATATAAGATGGGACCCAAGGCCAATCAAAGAAAACAAGCAAAGTAAAATAAATAAATAAATAACAACAAAAGTAGGGAGACACCATAGCCAAGCCTCCTAAGAGGTGTCTACAGGTGTGCCCGACCATGCCCATTAGAGCATGGTCAAGGTGATGTCAGGGTGAAGGGGAAAGGCTTTAAAGGGACAGAGAAGGCACATGGCTCGCTCTCTCTGGCCTCCCTTGCCTTGCTGCTTTTGGCACACTCTGGCTTGCTGTCAGCTGGCATTTATATATTAAAGCTAATCCTAACCTTATGGATTCTGTATCAGTTTATCATTGTTTATCTTCTTCAATAACAAAAAAAAATCATACAATCCTAATTCGATACATTGTCCCTCCTGTGTAGTTTGGATTCAACTTTCCATTATGAAGGAAATTTTGCACAGTACTATCTTCAAAGGCAAAGCTGCCTCTGTGTGTACAGTCAGTCAGTCAGTCAGTCAGTCAAAAACTAGGGCCTGCCTGCACAGATCTAAGCCAGATGAGACACCAGTGCTGAGAAGGGCAATGGACAGAAGCCTAACCCAGAAGTTAGCTACAGTTGATAACCACTCAAGAGGGAAATCTTATTTTCCTACAACAAGAGTCTTACTGAGTATACAAGCCCCACCCCTGTGAATTTGGCTGGGTGGGTGGAAGGAGTTGTGGGAAGGGAAACTGATCAGAATACATTGTAGTAAATTTAAAAAGAAAGAAGGAAGGAAAGAAAGAAAAGAAAGAAAGAAAGGAAGAAAGAAAAGTCATCCCCATCTTACCCCTCTCCAAAAACAAAAACAAAATTAAAAGACAACTGGGCGGTGGTGGTACTCGCCTTTAATCCCAGAGCAAACTAGCCAGGCAGAGACCAGTGAATTTCTCTGTGTTGGAGGCCAGCCTGGTCTCCAGAGCAAGTTAAATCATCCAGGAGGTGGTGATATATGTTTTTCAACCCAGCATTTGGAAGGCAGAGGCAGGCTGGTCTCTATCTGAGTTGGAGGCCACCCTGGTCTATGTAAATAGTTTCAGGACATCTGGGATGTACTATTTACAATGGCTAAATTGTGGAACCAGCCTAGATGCCCAGCAACAGAATCGATTAAGAAAATGTAGTATATAAGAAGATGGATGCAACTGGAGATAATAATATCAAGTGAATTAAGTCAGTCTCAGAAAATCAGGTATCTTTTCTTTCTCTCTCACATATATTTGAATGTTGAGGCGAATTGTCAGGGAGAAAAAAAAGGTACTAATGGGAGGGAAGAAGATTAAGGAGAGGGTCCTAGGATATGCAAGAAAGACTTTAAAAAAAGTGAAGGTTTAAAAACAGTGAAGATAGGGGCTGGAGAGATGGCTCAGAGATTAAGAGCACTGACTGCTCTTCCAGAGGTCCTGAGTTCAATTCCCAGCAACCACATGGTGGCTCACACCTATCCGTTATGAGATCTGGTGCCCTCTTCTGGTGTGCAGATACACATGAAAGCAGAATGTTGTATACATAATAAATAAAATAAATCTTAAAAAAAAACAGTGAAGATAGACTTCCCAATGTGATACCACTTCTACCTCTTACTCAAATCAGATAATAATGTATGATTATCAAATGTAAGCAAGGATAAAACTAAATAATCTTCTACAATTTGGGAAAACATTTAAATTTATAAGATTCAATTAGTGGCAGCAATACAGATCAAGAGGAATACAAGATCTAGAAACCACAAAGGAAGATGGAATTTTATAATGTGACTTTCCATGTCAAAACGAGGCAAGAATTTTACTTTCTTGGTGAGGATTAATGGAAGTCCAATCTCTAGTAAGGAGACCTTGGACTTTTTATAAACTACCCACCTCCCAGGCCACAGTACAGAATCTCCAGAGGTTGGTTTCTCCTCTGATCAGATAGGAATGTGAAATGTCTCACTGGCTAAAAGCGCTGCTAACCAACCTGACTGACAAATTGAGTTTAATCCCTGGAGCCCACATGGTGAAAAGAGAGAGCTAACTCCTGTAAACTGTCCTCTGACCTCCAAGCACATGCCATCCAATGTCCATCCCCCCAATGCAAATAAACAAATAAATACATGTAATAATTTTCAAAAGAAAAAGAAAGGCTAGTGTACAAGCTATTGCATGATAGGGGTTTTCTTGAAAATCCCTGTTCCCTCTCTTTTTTAATACAATAGTTTTTATTTAAATTAAGAAGCAATCTTATTTTACATACCAATCCCAGTTCCCTTTCCCTCCTGTCCTCTCGTTCCCTCCCACAACTTCCATATCCCAGTCCCCACCCACTCCTTAGAGAGGGTGAGGCCCATGTGGAAATCATCAAAGTCTGTCACATCATTTGGGGCAGGGGCCCTCCCCGCTGTATTTCCTATGTCCCTCCATAGGGAATAGGCTCCAAAAAGCCAGTTTATGCACTAGGAATAAATACTGGTTCTACTGCCCCATGGACTGCCTAAGCTCCCTTACTGACACCCCTATTGTTGCCTCATTACCTCTTTCTAGCATCAGGAGTAATGATCAGAGTAGTGACTATTTAACACAGAAAGTGTTTCTGGAGGACAGGGTGCAATTAACTATTTAGATCTAAGGAGCTTTACATGGATGATTTAGAAGTTCTTTGGAAGTAGATGGAACATTTATATATAGAATAAAAATAAATCTGAAAAGTTGGCCAGAAATCAGGAGGGGAGGGATATCATTATTGAAAATTACCATCAAATTCCTTAATACTGGGATTCCTGGCTATCTAATGGATGACTTTTTAAAATGAGAGTCATGTATGTTAGTGAAAGTATGGTACTAAGCACAAGACATTCATCAGTGAACAAGAAACGATGTCCAGCCATCCCTAGAATTTATTTTCCAGTACAAGTTGTACCAGAACTAATGCATAATATTCAGACCCTTACTGACTATATCCACCGTTAGCTGCTAATTGCTATAGTTAGTAAGCATCAACAATCAAGTGCCCGTGACCTAATTTCTCTGGCAGCTTCTGATACCTCACACCTCTGTGAGATGGTAGCATAGTTCATTTCTAACTTCATTTCATATATGACAAACACTGTTAAATTTTCAGTTTCTTCCAGTGACTGGGATTAGTGGTATGTGCTCACATGGTTAGCTATATTAATTTTGAAAATTGTGCTATGGCAGTAAGTGACAGACACTTGAAATGAGTTTAATAAGTATTGTATTGTCCCACTTCTTCAATGCTCCTATTCTTGTAAGTTATTAAGTTTTGTTCATTTCCTGTGTGTGTGTGTGTGTCTGTGTGTGTGTGTGTGTGTCCATCTGTGTGTGGAGACTATGTAGCACAGTCTTTAAAACTCAGATTGATCTTCCTGCCTCAGTGTCAATATTGCTGGATCTAAAAGAATGCTTACTACACATAGCTTGAAAATAATTTTTATGTTTTAAGTCCCCTCTTCTTATCATGACCATGGGGACCAGGAGATGATGTCGGAACCCCTGATATATGAGTTGCAAATAGTAGAGAGCTTTTATATGTACTAGGAATGGAAGTTGTATGCTTTGAAAGAATCATCAAAGCTTTTTGCTGCTAAGGTATTTCACCCTAAGTTTTCTATTCTTTTGTTTGTTTGTTTGTTTTTTGAAACAGAGTTTCTCTGTGTAACAGTTCTGGCTGTCCCAAAACTCGCTCTGGAGACCAGGCTGGCCTCAAACTCACAGATATCCACCTGCCTCTGCCTCCCGAGTGCTGAATTAAAGGCATGTGCCACCACAGCCTGGCAATTTTTCTATTCTTCGTTATGTTTTCTGTCCATGGCAGCCTTGTCAGGGTAAGGCACCTGATGCTGAATAAAAATGAGAATTCTCCATTTGAAAGAATAAGTGTCAGGCATGGATGAGCTCCCTAATTATTTATTCAATAAAACATGGTTAGGAAATGATCCATATATGTACAACAAACAAAATGGATGAAGCTGGTTGTATTCATGTATTTCAGTATACTTATTCACCCACAGATAACAAGCAAGCAATTGGGAGGGATTTGGGAGTGGGTGGAGTGATGAGATAAAAGGGGAAAGTGATATAATACATTCTAATTATCCGTTTATGGAAATAGATTTTAAATAAAAAGAGGGACTAGAAAGATGGCTCAGCAATTAAGAGCTCTTGTTGTTATTTCAGAGGACCCTGGTTCCATTTTCAGAACACAAGTTAGTTAACTATTTGCTGTAATTACAGTCCCAGGTATTTGTGTCTTCTTCTGGCCTCTGTAAATACTGTGTGCAGACACATATAGGCAAAACACCCATATAACTAATTTTTTAAAAAGTTAGAAAAAGGAAAGAATGAATTCTCTACAGTGATGTGACAGCTCTGAGACAGAGAATAGCTAATGCTAGTTAAAATAAACTCCTTATGGTCTTGCATGAAAGCATCTATGACCTTCCACTGAGCCAGCCTGCTCATAGGCAAAAACAGCTTTGTTCTGAGGTTAATAGAGATTATCAGAACCATTAATCCAAGAGCATAGTATACAGTGCTGTTATGTGACTTTTTCTTGACATTTTCTGTATTTGTGTTCTCTATCTTTTTTTTGAGGGCCAAAGAGACTCTCGAGCAAGATCTTGCACAGCCACCCGCTCTGACCTGTTCTAACCACAAGATGTTCTTTTTAGATATGTTGCTCAAAACATGTTGTTCCTTTATTTCTCGGAATCGGCTGCGGTTGAGCGGTCACAAGGCCATGGGCCAAGGCCAACCTTATCTGCACTTACTCTTAAATTTTTTTCCATTCCTCCTACCCTCCTACCCCGCCCCAAGCAAAATCCCCTGCATATAAGCAAGCTTTACCCTTCAATAAACGAGACCTTGACTCGACTCAGACCGACTCTGTCTTTCTTTATGCGCTTGGTCTTCTCTCCCTCTCGCCCCCATGACTCCTAGGTGATACCTCCTCGTGACCCACCAAATTACCTGGCCTGCTGGAGGGGTCAAGTGGCGCCCAACGTGGGGCTCGAGGCACGGTGGTCGCCGGACAGCACCAAAAGAAGAGTCTAGCCGACCCAAGGTAGAGACGCCCTGCATCACTCGTGCACTGCTGCATCTTGAGGTAAGTACTGCTGTCCGATTATAGTCATGGGCAAGACGGTCTCTAAAAGAGTCGCTCTTTATTAGAGAGATAAAGAGTAATTTATGGGAGAGGGGGATAAGAGTTAAAAAGAAAGATAAAAAGGAGTAAGATAAAAAGAAATAAGAGTCAAAAAGAAAGATTTAGTTCTTTTTTTTGTTTTATTGATAAAGCTTGTCTATGGTTGATTTTAACGGGGCCAGACATAGCTCCCCAGACCTGGGAAAAGGTTGGGAGAGTTACTTTGCCCACAGCTAGAAATGCTGCTGGCAGCATTTCTTAGAGGCGGTGAAGCTTGGGGGCTGCAACTTAAAGCCTTGGGAGATGCCGCCATGGTTGATGGCTGATTAATGTATATAAATGCTATTGAAACAGCCAGACTGTTTTTGAGACTTATAGAAAAGAAAAGGCAACGTATTTAAGCTTAGAATTGTTCAAATTTTGGATGCTCATATTACAGCGATTGACTATAAGCTACTGTGTTAGAAATTTCAATTAGGGATTTTTCTTTTCTACAAGCTGATCATAACCTAGGCAAAAGGAGAAATGTGAGACGTATGCAAGTTATGAATGAACGGTGTGGCCACACCTGGATGCGTGATGTGATTGTGAATTTATGAATGCAAATGAATGAAAATGCCTAAATTGCCTTGGATATGATTAGAGATATTTATATTGCCTCGGATATAGTTTAAAAAATATCAAAATCACTTTAATAGGGTCAAAAAGAGCATCCAGCCAGTCAGTCAATGTCTTAACAGGAGAAATTATTATTTGAGCCCTAGGAGACAGTCAATTAAAAAGTTAGCAAAAGCCTATAACATTAGCTTAGAGACATGAGAAATCTATGGATGATTCTATAAAATTTGGTAGATGAGAGGATATTAACGGCCTCCTCAAGAAAGGAGAGGAAATAACCAGAATCATTTTTCAGTTTTTATGGAGTTATTAGAGACATTCTTAAGGACTCTGAAAAGGAGGGAAAGGTTTCTCATTTATTGGCCTTGGCAGAGGATTTCTTGACTGAATTGTCTGAAAGTTATGAGGAAGGAAAAACTCATAATAAAATGGAGGCCAAGTGCGCCTGCCCGGAGTCACGTACTCCCTCCCTTATAGATGAAGAAATTTCAGAAAACAATTTAGACCCCCCACTGATAAACCCCTGACCCGTCCAGCAGGCCAGGTTATTTGTGGGTCTCGAGGGGGTATCACCTAGGGGGTCAATGGGGGCGAGAGAGGAGGGAGACCAAGCGCATAAAGAAAGACAGAGTCGGTCTGAGTCGAGTCAAGGTCTCGTTTATTGAAGGGTAAAGCTTGCTTATATGCAGGGGATTTTGCTCGGGGCGGGGTAGGAGGGTAGGAGGAATGGAAAAAAATTTAAGAGTAAGTGCAGATAAGGTTGGCCTTGGCCCATGTCCTTGTGACCAGTCAACCGCAGCCGATTCCGAGAAGTAAAGGAACAATATGTTTTGAGCAACATATCTAAAAGGAACATCTTGTGGTTAGAACAAGTCAGAGCGGGTGGCTGTGCAAGATCTTGCTCGAGAGTCTCTTTGGCCCTCAACAAACCCACCCTAAAAAGACAAAATTGTTGTACCCTGTTATTCATAAAGATAGGGTAGAAAGCTGGCTGGACCCCGCAGAAGAGACCGACTTAGCGGAAGAGGCTGCTAAATATGAAAGTGAAAGGTATAATCCCCCGTTCGTTCGTGGCTCCTGTCGAACAGGTTCACCAAAGAAATAGGGTTAAGAGACTCAGCTGGCACCAGCTGCCCCAATATGTCCCTCCTGAGATCCCCCACGGCCCCTCCCTTTGCCGCTCACCCTGGGGCCCAGGCATTGTCCCCTCCCCTGGTGGAGAATCTCCTTGCCACTAAACGCTCCCTTTCCACCCAAATTTCGCATTTAAAAGATGTAATCACCCTTCAAAATGAGTTAAAAGACCTTTCTGACCAAGTTCAAACATTGCGAGCTGACTTGATGGACCCCCGTCAGTAGCCCGCCACTCAGAGAAAAATTCAAAGAACCCCGCACCGGTAAAGGAGCGGCGACCTTTCTGCTTTTCTTTCCCTGTCATAACTAGATCTGGGGGCCAAAGACGGGATCACACTGGTCAGGCTGATTCGTCTTCCCCGGATACCGAGACACCTGACGATGAGAGCCCACCTGGGTCTGATGAGGAAATTGAAGAAATAGAACAAAACATGCCTGAGGCTTCAGGGTCACCCATAGTCAGGACCCTTAAGATAAAACATTTAAAAAATTACATTCAGCAGTAAAAAACTATGGCCCTGCGGCCCCGTTCACCATCTCCATTTTGGAGAGTCTGGGCCAAGGGGGGTACCTTCTCCCCACTGAATGGACAAAAATTGCCCAATCAAGTAAGAGATTTGCCTTTTCTATTCCTATTGTTAATCAGGTAGGCCCCAATCCCAGACTTCAATGGAGAGTTTTGCCCCAAGGTATGGCTAATTCACCCACCCTTTGCCAAAAGTATGTTGCTCAGACAATTGACCCTTTCAGAATTAGGTTTCCTGGGGCCTATATAATTCATTATATGGATGATATTTTGATAGCTGCCAAGGCCATTGAAGAAACAAATATGATAGCCATGCTTATAGTTCAGGCCTTACAGGAGAGAGGGTTTTGTATTGCCCCTGATAAGATTCAAACAAGATTCCCCTTTTTGTTTTGGGATTTGAGCTTTGCCCAGTACTTCTTTACACACAAAAATTTCAAATAAAAAGAGGTTCATTGCGCACCCTCAATGACTTCCAAAAACTTTTGGGAGACATTCAATGGCTGCGCCCTTACTTACAGTTAACTAAAGGAGACATTCGCCCTCTTGAAGATGTGTTAAAGGGGGACACCGACACCCTCTCCCTTAGATTACTTACCCCTGAGGCATTACAAGCCCTTGAGAGGGTAGAGGCCGCCATTATGTCCCAACATATTGGATATTTTTCTCCCACTCAGCCCCTACATTTAATAGTGTTCTCTACAGAGTTTTCTCCCACAGCCTTGCTTTGGCAGGACCCTGTTCCCCTGCTCTGGATACATCTTCCTGTTGCTAAGAGAAAAGTGCTCCCTACCTATCCCCTTTTGGTTTGTCAACTGATAATATTAGGATTAAAAACTTCTACCAGATATTTCGGAAAAGAACCTGAAACGGTTGTACAGCCTTATGATAAAAACAATTTAGACCGGCTGGCCTGCCATCACCCCGACTGGGCCGTCCTCGCTTGCTCCTACATGGGGAAATTTGATACCCAGCTACCAAGCAATAAGTTGCTCCAATTCTTTTCCTGCACCCCCTTTGTCTTCCTCCGAAATACAAAATTGGAACCTATCCCAGGTGCCCATACAGTCTTCATAGATGGCTCAAAAAATGGACGAGCTGCCTATGTTTTCGAGGGCACTGAAGTTGTCTTTAGTACACCCTTTACCTCAGCACAATTGGTTGAGCTTTATGCCGCTTTGATGGTATTAAAGAAATTTGCCCATTATCCACTCAACTTATATTCTGACAGCCGTTATGTGGTAGGGGCCTTACAAATATTAGAAATGGTACCTACAATTCAGCCTCAAACTTTTACCTTTAAGATGTTTTCAGAAATACAAAAGCTAATACGCCAGAGGGCTTTTCCCTTTTTATTGGCCATATTCGTGCCCATACAGGCTTACCTGGACCACTAGCATTGGGAAATGAAGTAGCAGATGCTGCTACCCAAGCCCCTGTTCTCTGAACAGAATGGGGTGGCAGCTGCACAGGAGGCCCATCGACTCCATCATCTCAATGCCCAGACTTTAAGACAAAAGTTTTCCATCACCAGGGATCAGGCCAGAGAAATTGTTAAATCCTGCAAAAATTGCCTGATATATTTACCAGAACCTCATATAGGGGTAAATCCCAGAGGTCTAATTCCGGGTCAACTTTGGCAAATGGATGTTACACATGTCCCTGCTTTTGGACATGTCACTATCGATACTTATAGTGGGTTCATTCTGCCTCTGCCCACACTGGAGAGGCTGCCAAAGATGTTATAAGCCATTTGTTACATACATTTGCCATGTTAGGACAGCCTGTTTCGATAAAAACAGATAATGGCCCGGGATATACCATCACAAAGTTTAAACAGTTCTGTTTACAATTGGGAATTAAACATGTTACCGGGATTCCTTACAATCCCCAAGGGCAAGGCATCATGGAACGGGCCCATCAAACCTTAAAAAATACCATTAATATGTTAAAGTCTCAAGAAATTTTGTTTCCCCATAAAGGCAATCAAAAACTTATTCTTGCTCATGCCCTTTTTGTTTTGAATTTCTTAACCCTTGACGAGCAGGGAAGATCTGCAGCGGATAGGCATTGGCACCCAGAGACTCGTCAGGGATATGCAAAAGCTCTATGGAAAGATCCCATTACGGGAATATGGAATGGACCCGACCCCGTTTTAATTTGGGGTAAAGGCTCAGCTTGCATTTATAATTCTAAGGAAAATGGAGCCCGATGGCTACCCACAAGATTAGTTAAACCCCTTTCTACACGTGACACTTGATATAATGGGAGTCCAGGGGCCTCCCTGAGACAAATTCCTTTTCTTTTACAGATGCCAACTCAAGAAAAGGAAAATAGATGGCCGGAGATTATGTTCCAGATTCTCTGCTCCATACTCATGACCACTGCCGCCGCTGGACGCCAGCCGCACACACCTACCCTCCAGAAATGGGCCATCATTAACCTCTCTACCGGGAGTGTTGCCGCATCTAATACCTCCGCAGACTTTCCTTTTGGAAAATGGTTCCCAGATCTGTATGTAGACCTTTGTGATATAGTAGATAGATGGACCAACCCATCCGAATGGGGATGTAATTCCGCTTGGAATAAGGCAGAGACTAGAAAGACCCATTTTTACGTCTGCCCTGGACACTCCCAACCGTTACTTAACCGCTCAATGTGATGGACCCCAGGACGGCTATTGTGTCACCTGGAGTTGTGTTAGCACTGGACATATCTGGTGGACAGCTCCCGTGACTACTGATTTTATCAAGGTCGAGCCCTACAATCGTAGTCTCCCAGGCACCTCTCGCTGCTCAAATAACCAACCATGCGGCACGTGTTATGATTCCAAGCTTTATCCCCATCGGCTGTATGCCACGGAAGGAGGGCGATGTAATCTGCTAAAAATTTCCTTTACAGAATTGGGAAAACAACAAACAGATTGGACGGGAGGAAAAATCTGGGGCCTCCGCCTTTATGTGTCCAGAACGGACCCCGCTACCACCTTTATGATTCAACTACAAAGGGCTGATCCCCCTTCAAAACCTGTAGGCCCAAATCAGGTGCTCCCTGATCAAGGGACAAAAGCTCTACCTAAGCCTGCTTAAACTCATCAGCTGACTACCTTATCTCCTGCCCAGTTGTCCACCCCCATTACCCCATCGGTTGGTCCGGCCCTGGGAACCACAGATAGGTTGTTTAGTTTGGTAAAAGGAGCCTACCTGGCCCTTAATGCATCCAGTCTGAACTCCACACGGGATTGCTGGCTATGCCTGTCCGCTGAACCCCCCTATTATGTAGGGATTGCCTTTATGGCCAATACATCCAATATCACCTCCCTGTCGGCAAAGTGCAGGGCTGTCCCCCACCAATTTACCCTGCCCGGAGTTTCAGGAGAAGGGCTTTGTTTAAGAAAGGTGCCCTCCAGTTACTCTCAGTTTTGCAATAAAACTATAGTTCCCCATAAAGGAACTTACTATCTTGAGGCACCCAATGGTACCTATTGGGCCTGCAATACAGGCTTAACGCCCTGCATATTTGCTTCAGGCTTTAATGTTTCAGATGAATATTGCATTTTGGTGCAGCTTTGGCCTCAAATTAAATATTATTCAGGGGAGATCCTGGTCTCACAGGCACAGCACAGAGTCCTGAGAGAGCCTGTCTCCGTGACCATTGCCCTTATGCTAGGGATCGGTGGCATTGCTGCCGGCATAGGAACAGGAACAACTGCTCTTGTACAAAACAATTAGCTATTGCAATTACAAATAGCCATGACCACGGATCTTGAGGCTATAGAAAGATCCATCACTGCTCTGGAGAAATCTCTAACCTCTCTATCCGAGGTGGTTTTGCAAAATAGAAGAGGGCTGGCCCTTCTATTCCTTAAGGAAGGTGGCCTTTGTGCTGCTGTGTTGTTTCTATGCTGACCATACTGGTATTGTTAAGGAATCCATGGAGATCCTGAGAGACAGATTGGCGAAACGAAAGAGAGATTTTGAAAGCCAAAACGGATAGTTCTCAAACTGGCTACAAGGATCCCCCTGGCTGTCTACCCTGCTCCCTACCCTTGTAGGCCCCCTGATTGTCTTTCTTCTTCTTCTTTCCTTTGGCCCATGGGCCTTTCAACGACTCACCCAGCTTATAAAGAGACAGATTGATTCGGCCTTACCTAGAAATATTTTGGTCTATTATCATAAATTAGCTGTTGATAAAGACCTTGGGGAAGAACAAAGGTCACAACAAGAGCCCGGATTTGACGACCAAAGGCTCAGATTCAATAACCTCCACCCTTAAAAGCTGGTCAATTGGTAAGAGAGTACTCAATGACGGGAATACGTGTAGGTCCTGGGGCAGGAAGCAACAACATACAGAGGTCGTCAAGACCGGCTCAACATGGCACGTTGCCTGACCATGGATGCAACCTACACAGCCTAAGACAGAGGCTCTCTCTGACGAAAGCTTTAAAGCCCCTCTCATCTTTAAGTATAGAGGGGGGAATTGTTGAGGGCCAAAGAGACTCTCGAGCAAGATCTTGCACAGCCACCCACTCTGACTTGTTCTAACCACAAGATGTTCTTTTTAGATATGTTGCTCAAAACATGTTGTTCCTTTACTTCTCGGAATCGGCTGCGGTTGACTGGTCACAAGGACATGGGCCAAGGCCAACCTTATCTGCACTTCCTCTTAAAATTTTTTCCATTCCTCCTACCCTCCTACCCCGCCCCGAGCAAAATCCCCTGCATATAAGCAAGCTTTACCCTTCAATAAACGAGACCTTGACTCGACTCAGACCGACTCTGTCTTTCTTTATGCGCTTGGTCTTCTCTCCCTCTCGCCCCCATTGACTCCTAGGTGATACCTCCTCGTGACCCACTAAATTACCTGGCCTGCTGGACGGGTCAAGCTAGCAGATGAGAATCCTAGTCATTGGCCAAGCAGCTTTGAACCTAATACAAGTCTCTCTGTGCATTAATTTGGGCCCTAACTCGGGCAGGTGGCTGGCGTAAAGTACACACATGGGGTGGGGCTCGGGTGGCTTTTGGTGGAAAGATTTATCGTAGCAGGATACTTGATCTTGAAGCTTTTTTTGCATTTCAATAGAACTAGCTTTATTTATTATTTATTTTCAAACAAAAGGAATGGCCTATAAGCAAGAGCAGATATGGACTGAGGGGGTAGGCGTGGCCTGAAGCTTACAGAAGAGTTGCTGTGTCATAACGGAAACAGCAGGTTAGAAGAAACAAACAGTGATGTCTTGTCTGCTTGAGGAGTCTGGAGATGGAAAGTTAACTGGAAAAAAAAATTTTTTTGTCTTTAGAAAAGGTGTTCTGCCGAGTTATCAGCAGGAAAGAGACACTAAAGTGGCTTCTGGAGAACTAGGTGGCTGTACGGCTTGAGAACTGGCATCAACTCACAGTCTTCTCATTTTCCCCATTTTCTATAATTTTCCTCTTCTTTTCGCCTGTCTTTTTCTTGAAGATGTTATTTCGGTAAAACTGAAGCTCTTTGATGCTTTCGCTAATATCATCGAGTACCCTGTGAGAAGCAGCCTTCTTCGGTGCAAATTCATAATCCTCTGGATACCAGCGTCTGCACAGCTCTTTAACAGTGCTCACATCAATTATCCTATAATGAAGATGTTTCATGAACTGGGGCGTGTATTTGTCAAGAAACTTCTTATCTGCATGAACTGAATTCCCTGCAAGTGGACAGAGCCCCGGAGGAGTCTGCAGTCGTACAAAGGACAGAAATTCGTACTCTGCCTGCTGCAATGTAGTTGTACTCTCCTTCACTGCCTTGGTAAGACCAGACTTCCCATGATGCCCCTTGCACCAATCTGACATGCTGTCCAGCAACTCATCCGGCTGTTTGATAATCAGGTTGGGACCTTCAGCCAAAATGTTAAGATCAGAGTCAGTTATCAGACAGGCCATCTCGATAATCTGATCCTTCTCAATGTCCAATCCTGTCATCTCCAGGTCCACCCAGACCATCCGCTGAGCCATGCTCTCCCCTGCCGCCATGGCTGCGCCACTTTCGCTGACACCTCGCTCCCGGAACTGCCCGTGCCTGCCACCCACGCCCCGCAACAGCCTTGATCTTGAAGCTTTTAATTTGTTTCCTAGCACTTTAATTGGGAATGCCACAAATGTCTGTTGATCTGAGTCCAGGGAATCTAAAAACATTTTCTATTCTATGGGCCTCCACACACATGAGGCAGACACACAAAAACACAAATATAAATGGAAATGAACAAAAGGTAGGTTGTGGGGGTTGTCTTGATGTGGGCAAGAGGGAGCTAAAAGAGTAATAGGCTTGGTAACACTCTGGAGATTTATGCATATTTGGAGTGTGAAATTCACCCTATTGGCAGATTGATGGGTAGAAAGTCCATCAAAAATTCAGGATGTATTTGGAGGTTTACCTTGTAGATGTGAACACTGAAAATCAGATGAGGACAAAGTGTGGGGCAAAGAGAAGAACAGTGTTGATGAGACCCCAGGGTACTGTTCCTACTGCTGTGACTTTGTGTATTGTTCGCCCCCACAGAACAGACCTGAGCAGGATGCTGTCTACTAAGACTGTAACAAATGATAGGGAGCTATGAGTGGAGGAGCTAGGGACTGTGGGCTTCTCTGATCTATTTCTGTTCTTATTTCCAGCTTCTCCAGTTTATGAAGATTTTACAATGGAACCAAATTCCCATGTGATGCCAGGATCTCATGTTCCCGGGTTTCCTACTGAAGGGACCAGCTCCCCATTTCGGCAGCCATAACCGCCAAACATGTGCTTGTCTGACCTTGTCTTAGTCACTAGGAGGTCAGATACCTGCCTCATGGCAAGGAACCAATCAGAAGTTAGCTGGTGGTGCTATGCTTTACGGCTCTGGGTGTGCTTTATGGACAAGTGCACAGCAATGACACACAGAGCATAGCAACCACCCTGGGAGGGCCTATGGGCCATAACAACCAGTTGACCAATCAACACAGGGCAAGCCCTCCAAGCCTGGAGGCACACCAATCCTGAGCCTATGTGTACCCCTAGACACTCCCCTTATGCTTCCCTATAAGATATCTATGCAGACGCTTCGAAGCGTCTTTTCTAGCCATCCACCATGGTGGGTGTATGAAAGACCCGAGCTAACATGGGTTAGCTCGTTAAACAGCAATAAAGCCTCGTGCAGTTTGCATCAAGCTTTCGACTCCACCTGGTGATTGGGATGACCGAGGTCCTGGGCTGAGATCTTGGAGGCCCAAGCTTCCGGGGGTCTTTCATTTGGGGGCTCGTCCGGGATTTGCGACCACCTGTCACCTGAGTGGATTCGATCTCGGAGGTAAGATCAATCAAGCTCGCAACTTATATGTTCAATGTTATGTCCACGTTTGCTTGTTATGTCTCTTGCTGTTTTGTTGGTTTGGTGCCAAATCAAACTTGAATTTGATCTGTGCCTGCACAGGACTTGTATTTGGTAATTTGGATCTCAGGGGGAGACAGACGTGTCCTGAGACTCTGAGTCCCACCCTGGACAAAAGTCTGAGGGTTGTCTGGTTTGGACCATAGGGAAAGCAGACATGCTCTGGGCCTCTTGGTCCCGCCCTGGACAAAAGTCCGAAGTGTCTGGGGAAGGGTAGGATACAAAGTGTTGCTTCTCTGAGGGGCAACTGCCCCCACCCCCGACTCCTCTTCCCTCCTGCTCTGTAATTTTGGTTTGGTGCCATGTCTGTGTCTGTAATTTGGTCTGCCACGAGGTTTGTCCTGTCGGTTGTGTCTGTCCTTCTGTTTTTGCTGTTTGTGTCTGTCTCCATATTAACCACCCCATCCCTGGATTCCACCTCTATTGTGACCAGCAGATGTGCCCGGAGGATCACAGACTTCTGCCCTGAGGATACCCAGGAGGTACGGAGGCCAAGGACTCTTGGACCCTCCTCAGTTAGCGGCAATTGTAGCCGCCTGGTTCTGCCGCCCTTCTGCCTGGTGCCATTGCCTTATAAGCGACGTGGGTGGGTGGATTGGGTTGGCGTCTGTTCTTTTCTGTCTATTGTCTCTGTGTGTTTTTATCATTGGTTTTCAATTCAGGATCCACCACGACACCCCCTTTCGTTGAGTCATGTGGTGCCACACTAGGTAACTTTCTTTTGTTCTGTCTTTGTTTCTTTACGGTTTCTATAAAGCCTGCAGGGTTGGAACAGGTTATATGACTGACTGGGCAGTTGAGCAGGTTTGTTATCTGTGTTATGTGATCTGTTGCAATCCACACCCTGCCTGCATGCTTTTTGGTGCTGTGTCAGTTTTGTATTTTCAGGTCTGCTGTTTCTGTTCATTTTGTAAATGTAAAGGTCCTATATTAGGGTCACTAGCGACATCTGTAAGTAGGCCTACAAGAATTGTTTAGGGCAGAGGTTCAGGCGACAGCTTCCACAGTCTGTAAGAGAGGGACTTGGTAGGAGAAAGTTGCCTGCTCCATCTGTAAGGAGACCCAGGCAGGTCGCCAATTTGTAGGGGAAACTTGGTTGTGGACCAAGTTGATCTCCATGGGGCTAGCCATCTGAAATTCTGAATAGGACCCTAGTCTGTGTTACTGTGCTGTCTGTCCATGTTTCACATTTGTGCTGTGTTTGTTAAGCATCTCTTTCTGTCCCTACTGCCCACACACGTGGTATGCATGGGTCAGGGGTTTTTTCTTGCTGCCCTGAGCACGTGGACAGGAGTTCTTCTGCCATGTGCCATGGGTTAGAATGTACTGTGGCAGAGTCCCCCGAGGCTGCTTTTCTGAACTCCAACCATTGCTGCGGCCCTCACAGCTGAGCCTGGCCGATATAGGTAAGTCGGTTTTTCTATCCTCACCTGCCGGTCTGTGAGGCAGGCGAAATGGGGCTGTCTGTGCCTCAACTGCCATCCTGCCGTGTGTCTTGGCTTACAGCGGGAGTTTCCCTGCCCTGAGCACATGACTGTAAGGCCACCATATGCCTGGCTGCCTGGCTTTCTCTGTGCTCCACACATGTGGTATGCAAGGAAACTGCGGGTGTCTTTTTTCCACCCCTGCATTGGCAGAGGGTCTTGGATTACCAGCAGCACCCCCCCCCAGGTCTCTGCCCTGAGCACATGGAGCTGGGGCAGATGAACTATCTGGCCTACTCTGGACGTTCTAAAGAAATGGCCTTAAAGTTATTAAAAATTATAAAAGGGACTTTGATAAGAATTTTTATGTTGACTGAGAAATGAGAAAAAATGTAAGAGGCTAAAATAATAAATAGAGAAAGAGAAAGAGAAATTTGTCTAGGAATGTCTAAGAAAATCAGAGAAATGAACTAAAGGTATAGAGAAAATTAAAAGGATTAAAGCAAGTCATAGAAGGTCAGAGGAAAGGTTGTTAAAAGTCAGAGAAAAATGTAAACTGTTTGCTATGGTTTCTCATGTCTACAAATAGTAAATTTTAAAAATTGGCAACATAAGTTAAAATTTTAACCACATTAAGTTAATTCTGTTTTTAAAAAGTTCTGTTTATTTCTCAAGTAAATTATGTATACTTGTTTTAAAATGTTCTGTTTCCTGGCATAACCTAAGTTCTGTTACAAGCATACAACTAAAACAAATGGTGCAGGTAACCGCCATTTTGTAGCCAGCCACATGGCACAAAATGAATGGTAGCCATTTTGCTGAAGTTGAAAAAAGATACTTGAACCACCATCTTGACTAAAGATGACCGCATGGAAATTAGGAGGTACTGTTAGACCCCCGAAAACTCAAGTATCCGGGGTCTCAGGCCAGGTTCGCGGTCACCCCAATCACCAGGCGGATTCGAGAGCTTGCTGTAAACTGCACGAGGCTTTATTGTAATTTAACGAGCTAACCCCATGTTAGCTTGGGTCTTTTACCCACCCGCCATGGCGGACAGCTAGAAAAAGACGGCTCCTTGGGTCTCCCAAAAGATCTTATAGGGCAGCCTAAGGGGAGTGTCTAGGGGTACGCACAGGCTCATGATTGGTGTGCTTCCAGGCTTGGAGGGCTTGCCCTGTGTTGATTGGTCAACTGGTTGTTATGGCTCATAGGCCCTCCCAGGGTGGTTGCTATGCTCTCTACGTCATTGTCATGCGCTTGTCCGTAAAGCACACCCAGAGCCATAAAGCATAGCACCACCAGCTAACTTCTGATTGGTTCCTTGTCACAAGACAGGCATCTGACCTCTAAGTGACCAAGGCAGGTATATGGCAAGCACGTGTTCGGCTGTTATGGCTGCCAAAAGGGAAGCCGGTTCCTTCATTCCCCCATTTTCTTTTTTGGAAATTCCAATCATGGAATTGCTGTCTCTCTAGCATCCCCATTAGGGAGTGATAGATATTGGCATCCCCATGCAAGGGAGTTCCTTTTGACTTAGCATTTTAACCAGGGAAAATGGACGGCGAAATTTCTTTTCAAACTGCTTCCTGCTGACTTTGGGACAAAGTTAGGGACCCCAGAAGGTTGAAATGCTAGTCAAAAGCAAAAAGGAATTTAGGCAATGGGGAATTTATCAGGGGCTTCTGGTTAGCAGACACTGTTGTAGAGACAGGGGGTGTCCACATCAGCTGGACTGGTTCACATCCATAGTAAGTCCAGGGCTCGCAGTCTTAGAACAGCCTGTAGTCAGCAACTGATACTCAGATTTCTGTTAGAAGCAGAAACCTGTTTAAGACATATTTAAACTAGGAACAGAGGTTAAAACTTATTTACTGAAGCCCACAGTACAGAAAAAGCAGATATCTGGATATCTGTTTAAACAGCAGGAACATATTTATAACTTTGAGTCCTAGCAAAAACTGCAGATTTGGGCTATAAGCATGTACATTTTTCTTCTGTCCAGAGAGCCAGGTATGTATTGGACAGAGGTGCCTTTGGCCTGATGAAAAGCCCTTTAAGTTTGTACTTAGATGACAACCAAAATAAACTTAAAAACCTTGAGCTCGTGCCTGAACAGTAGATAGTTACTATTTTATTAGCTAACATACTGACTAGTCTATAGTGGATCTGACTGACTGATGCTGTCAAGCTGACAACCATTAATATTTCAGAGATCTGAGAAGGGTATATTTTGTCTGAATCTACTAAAAAGTGACAGTCGCCAGTCAGAAACAAGTCCATATACAGTTAGCCAAACCCAAGTTTTTCTATTACCGCTGGAGGCAGGTGTCTCAAAGACCAGCAATCTTCGCCAGGCCTATACTGTGAGAGTTTTTTTCTCTCTGTGGAAGAGGGACATGGAAAAGACTGACCTTGTTTTGTCTAGGCAAAGGGGTGTAATCAATTTTCCAGTGTCCAGCAGCTTTGTCCACAGTCTCGGCCAGGTTCTGGCAGGCGGCAGGTATCACATCTGAGCATCTCGCTCACTGGTCCAGGTGCAGGAACTGAGGTGCCTGTAATCTTTGGAGACTTTGGGTCACTGTCCGGATCTGGCGGTCTGTCTGACATTATAAACTCTAAAGATAACAATTTAAATGCCATATTCTGAAGATCTCTGAAGCATTAGAGGTCTGTTTGTCTGTTTTAGTTACTTGCCTTAAGCACACATTAAGCATACAGGTGGCTAGGTAAGGTCTTATTTCTGTAAATGATTTAGTCTGACTATAACTGGTTTTAACTTAGTTTGAAACAGCACAGCTGAACTTAAAACTGCATAGAGCTACCTTATATTCCTTAAACAGTAGCTTAACTTCTTTCTGAGGCAGGGTTTTTCTGTGACTTTGGAGCCTGTCCTGGAATTCGATCTGCCGGACCAGGCAGGCCTTGAACTCATAAAGATCCATCTACCTCTTACTCCTGAATACTGGGATTAAAGGCGTGTGCCATCAACGTCCTAAACTTAAAGGTGTGTGTTACCAACATCTTAAACTTAATTTTTAAAAACATGAACTGTAACATCTTAAAATAGATCAGCATCTTTTATAAAACAAGAACTTTACATTGTCAGGCTTTGCTTAAGAATAATTCTAAATTGAAGCTCTTTAAGTACAAACATTAATAAAAACAAACATTTGAAAACTGGTTTTAAAAGAAATTTAAATTTCCTTAAGGTCTTTTTGTAATATATAGAAGCATTTAACATTTTAAATCTTAATTGAAAAACCTGTTTCTAAGATGGTACCTCTAAATTCCATGCGGTCAACTTTAGTCAAGATGGCGGTTAAGTATTTTTTTTTTTAACTTTAGCAAAATGGCGACCAGTCAAGTCATGTGACCAGTTGGCCATGTGCTGGCTAAACCAGGAAACAGAACATTTTAAAACAAGTATATATAAATTACTTGAGAAATAAACAGGACTTTTTTAAAAACAAAATCAGCTTAATATGATTAAAATTTTAACTTATATTATTATTTTTAAAAATTTATTATTTGTAGACATGAGAAACCATAGCACAGTTTACATTTTTTTTTTTACTTTGTAACTACCTTTTCTCTGACCTTCGACAACTTTCCTCTGACCTTCTACAATTTACTTTATCCCTCTATAACTTTCTGTTTTCTCTGACCTCCAACTTTTCTCTGACCTTTTATAACTTGCTTTAACCCTCCATAACCTTTTAGTTTATTTCTCTGACTCTCTTAGACATTCTTAGACAAGTTTTCTTTTTTTTCCCTCTTTATTTAAGTCTCTTACATTTTTTTTACATTTTTTAGTCAACATAAAAATTTTGTCAAAGTCCCTTTTACAATTTTTAATAACTTTAAGGCCCTTTTTTGTTGTTGTTGTTTTTAGAATATCCGGATCAGGACAGATGGTTCACCTGCCTGAGCTAGCTCCATGTGCTCAAGGCAGAGAAACCTGGGGTGGGGGTGCTGCTGGTAACCCCAGACCCTTGGCCAATCCAGGGGTGGGAAAAAGATTCCTGCGGCCCCCCTGCATACCATGTGTGTGGAGCACAGAAAGACGGGTAGCAGATGGCGGCCTTGTAGCCATGTTCCCTCAGAGCAGGGAAACAGCCACAACGGCAGCTGGGGCAGAAACAGCCTTACTGGGCATGCCTCAGACCCGCAGGTGGGGATAGAAAGGGGGTGGTGTGGTGGATCCTGAATTGATAACCAATGATGATAACACAGAATAGACAGGAAAGAACAGACGCCAACCCAATCCGCCCATGCTGCTCATAAGGCAATGGCGCCGGGAAGACGGCGGCTAACTGAGGCAGGTCCAAGTGTCCTTGGCCTGAGTCCGTACCTCCTGGGTCCTGGGTGTCCTCAGAGTGGCAGTCTGTCCTCCGGGTGCATCTGCCGATCATAGTTGAGGTGGCGCCACGTGCTCAGAGAATCAAGAAAAGACCCCTGACCCCCTGACCCATGCATGCCACGTGCATAGGGAGAGCAGGGACAGAAAGAGATGCTTAAGAAACACATAACATAAATGACAGCACATTAGACAGCACAAACATTAGACAGGACAAACCGCGGCAAAGAAATGGTGCCCCAAACCAAAATTACAACCAAACCTTGGACTTTCATCCAGGGTGGAACCAAGGTTCTCGCAAGTCTGCTTACCCTATGGTTCAATTACAAATTCTGCGCAGATCAAATCAAGCAACCCTCGGACTTTTGTCCAGGGCAGGACTTTAGGGTCATCCCCAGAAGTCCGAATTACAAATACAAATTCTGCGCAGATCAAATACAAATCATGGCACCAAACAAAACAGCAAGAGACAAAACAAGAAACATAGAACATTGAACATATATAAGTTTCGAGCTCGAATCATCTTACCTCCAAGATCGAATCCACTCAGGTGAAGGGTGGTCGCAAATCCCGGACGAGCCCCCAAAATGTTAGACCCCCGAAAACTCAAGTATCCGGGGTCTCAGGCCAGGTTCGCGGTCACCCCAATCACCAGGCGGATTCGAGAGCTTGCTGTAAACTGCACGAGGCTTTATTGTAATTTAACGAGCTAACCCCATGTTAGCTTGGGTCTTTTACCCACCCGCCATGGCGGACAGCTAGAAAAAGACGGCTCCTTGGGTCTCCCAAAAGATCTTATAGGGCAGCCTAAGGGGAGTGTCTAGGGGTACGCACAGGCTCATGATTGGTGTGCTTCCAGGCTTGGAGGGCTTGCCCTGTGTTGATTGGTCAACTGGTTGTTATGGCTCATAGGCCCTCCCAGGGTGGTTGCTATGCTCTCTACGTCATTGTCGTGCGCTTGTCCGTAAAGCACACCCAGAGCCATAAAGCATAGCGCCACCAGCTAACTTCTGATTGGTTCCTTGTCACAAGACAGGCATCTGACCTCTAAGTGACCAAGGCAGGTATATGGCAAGCACGTGTTCGGCTGTTATGGCTGCCAAAAGGGAAGCCGGTTCCTTCAGTACCATCTTAAGAAGTTTTTCAATTAAAACTTAAAATGTTAATGCTTAAATTAAGGGATTTTAAATTTCTTTTTAAAACCAGTTTTTTAAATGTTTGTTTTTCTAAAATGTTTTCATTAATATTTGTACTTAAAGAGCTTCAATTTAGAATCATTTTTAAGCAAAGCCTGACTATGTAAAGTTCTTGTTTTATAAAAGCTGCTAATCTATTATAAGATGTTACAGTTTATGTTTTCAGAAGTTAAGTTTAGGGCGTTGGTGGCACATGCCTTTAATCACAACACTGGGGAAGCAGAGGCGGGAGGATCTTTATGAGTTCAAGGCCAGCCTGGTCTCCAGAGCGAGTTCCAGGACAGGCTCCAAAGCCACAGAGAAACCCTGTCTCAGAAACAAGTTAAGTTTAAGCAAGCAGCTAAAATTTGTACATGTAGCTACTGTTTAAGGAATATAAGGTAACTCTATGCAAATATTTTGCTAAGTTAAAACCAGTTACAGTCATACTGAAAATTAATTACAAAAATAAGACCTTACCTAGCCACCTGTGTGCTTAATGTGTGCTGAAGGCAAGTAACTAAACAGACAAGCCTCTAATGCTTCAGAGACCTGAAGAATATGGCATTTAAAATGTTATCTTTAAAGTTTATAATATCAGACAGACTGCCAGATCCTGACAGTGACCCAAAGTCTCCAAAAAAGATTATGAGACAACCCAGTTCCTGCACCTGGACCAGTGAGCGAGATGCTCAGATGTGATACCTGCTGCCTGCCAGGGCCTGGCCGAGACTGTGGACAAAGCTGCTGGACACTGGAAAATTGATTGTACCCCTTTGCCTAAACAAAACAAGGTCAGTCTTTTCCATGTCCCTCTTCCACAGAGAGAAAAAAGAAAAACTCTCACAGTATAGGCCTAGCGAAGATTGCTGTTCTTTGAGACACCTGCCTACAGTGGTAATGGAGAAACTTGGGTGTGGCTAACTGTATATGGACTGGCTTCTAACTGGCTTCAGTCACTGTTTAGTAGATTCAGATAAAATATACCCTTCTCAGATCTCTGAAATATTAATGGTTGTCAGCTTGACAGCATCAGGCAGTCAGATCCACTATAGGCTATAGTCAGCTTGGTAGTTGATAAAGTAGTCACTATCTACTGTTCAGGCACAAGCTTAAGGTTTTTAGGTTTATTTGGTTGTCATCTAAGTATAAACTTAAAGGGCTTTTCATCAGGCCAAAGGCACCTCTGTCCAATACATACCTGGCTCTCTGGACAGAAGAAAAATGTACATGCTTCTGGCCCAAATCTGTAGTTATTGCTAGGACTCAAAATTATAAATATGTTCCTGCTGTTTAAACAGATATCCAGATATCTGCTTTTTCTGCACTGTGGGCTTTGGTAAATAAGTTTTAACTTCTGTTCCCAGTTTAAACATGTCTTAAACAGGTTTCTGCTTCTGGCAGATACATCTGAGTATCAGTTGCTGACTACGGGCTGTTACTAAGTAGACTTCGAGCCCTGGACTTGCTGTGGATGTGGACCAGTCCAGCCGATATGGACACTCCCTGTCTCTGCAACAGAGTCTGCTAACCAGAAGCTCCTGATGGATTCCCCATTGCCTAAATTCCCTTTTTGCCTTTGACTAGCATTTCAGCCTTGTTGGGTCCCTAACTTCGTCCCAAAGTCAGCAGGAAGTAGCATGGAAAGAATACGTCACCCATTTTCCCTGGTTGAAATGCTGAGTCAGAAGGAACTCCCCTGCATGGGGATGCCGATATCTATCACTCCCTGATGGGGATGCTACAGAGACAGCAATTCCATGATTGGAATTTCCCCCCAAAAAATGGGGGAATGAAGGGACCAGCTCCCCATTTCGGCAGCCATAACCGCCAAACATGTGCTTGTCTGACCTTGTCTTAGTCACTAGGAGGTCAGATGCCTGCCTCGTGGCAAGGAACCAATCAGAAGTTAGCTGGTGGCGCTATGCTTTATGGCTCTGGGTGTGCTTTATGGATAAGTGCACGGCAATAACACGCAGAGCATAGCAACCACTCTGGGAGGGCCTATGGGCCATAACAACCAGTTGACCAATCAACACAGGGCAAGCCCTCCAAGCCTGGAGGCACACCAATCCTAAGCCTGTGCATACCCCTAGACACTCTCCTTACACTGCCCTATAAGATCTCTATGCAGATGCTTCGCAGCCTCTTTCCTAGCCATCCACCATGGTGGGTGGATGAAAGGCCCAAGCTAACATGGGGTTAGCTCGTTAAACAACAATAAAGCCTCGTGCAGTTTGCATCAAGCTTTCGAATCCCCCTGGTGATTGGGGTGACCGAGGTCCTGGGCTGAGATCCTGGAGGCCCGAGCTTCCGGGGGTCTTTCACCACTTCACTTGGTCTAAAGATGACTGCAGGCCCCATTGTACTTCCAAGTAAAAAACCTCTAGCATGCCTGGAAACCCAGTCCCCCAATGTTGTGAAAGGACCTTGAGTCCATGATGTCCACAACATCTCCTGACTTCTCAAATCCTCCCAAGTCACAAGTATTTCTCAATGATCCAAGGAGACAGTGGAAAGAACGGGCAGTTTTCACCCGGTTTTACAAGAAGATTTTGATGAGTGCATGCACTCTCCAGTGTGCTTCCATGTCCACCAGTGAATAGGGATCTCATAATAGAGCCAACACTTCTGGGGCTGGAGAGATGGCTCAGTGACTTAGAACAATATCTGTTCTTCCTGATGTCCAGAGTTCAATTCCCAACAAGTACATGATTGCATACAACCATCTGTAAGGAGATCTGGTGCCCTCTTCTGGCCAGAGGGATACATGTATGCAGAACTCTCTACACATAAAAAAAAAGAATAAATAAAATGCAAACAAATAAATACGTCTTAAAAAGAAAGATCAAACATATCCACATAAAGTAAGCCCCATATTCCCCAGTTCTCCATACAGCAGTCAGATTCCAGCTGCATTCATATCATGTTTGGAAACACCTGTGCACATAACCCAAGACCCTGCAAGAGAAGCAGAGATCCACAGCTAAGCACTGAGCCAAACTCCCGGAATCCATTTGTACAGAGGGAGGAGTGATGAGCAAAGGGGTCAAGACCAGGCTGGAGAAACCCACAGAAAGAGCTGACCTGAACAAGGGGGAGCTCATTGTTCCCAGACAGAGAGCTGGGAAACCAGCATAGGACCAAAACAGCCCTGAACTTGGGTGACAGTTAGAGGCCCAGGCAGTTTATGGGGCCACTTGCAGGGGAACCAGTATTTAGTCTAGTGCACTGATGCACAGGAGCCCATTACCCCATGGAGGATACTCTCCCAGCATACATACAGGGGAGGGCATAGACCCTGCCACAAATTATGTAACAGTCTTTGATGATCCCACATTGAAGGCCTCACTCTCCCTGGGGAATTGATGGGGAGTGGGAGTGAGTTGGGCGGTGGAGGGTGGTGTTGGTGGGTGGGATCCTTGGGAGGATGGGAGAGAGATGGAACTGGGATTGATTTGTGAAATAAGATTTTTTCTAATTGAAATTGAAAGGAAATCCTGCAAGGAAGTTAAGTCTGCAAGTTGTATCTCCATGTCCCCAGTGCACTCAGGAATTCCAGTGCAAACAAGGGTCCAAAATTAACCATCCTATGTAAACATGTTGGTCTCCAAATGTCTCAAAGTCCCCTACTTTTCCGGAAAGCTAATGCAATCAATTTCTAAAAGCACTCTGATCTCTAAAGCATCAATTCATCAAGTTCATCAAGTTCCCCCAACAATGGGAATCCGATCACTGAATCCTAGTCACCTACTAGCCTTGATCTCTGGTTGTGAGTGTTCCCTAGGACCTATGATGTCATCAGATGAATATGGTGACCAGTTGGTTCACTCTGATGCTCCAAAACTGTAATCAGAGGTACGGATTATGAACTCAAGCAACAAAAGCCTCTCCTCATAGAACATTTTGTCTGGGCTCGAAACTAGATATGAATCAAAATGGGAAACTTGCCTTAATTACTGACTATGAGATTCAGGTTTGTCTCTGTCTTGGCCCTCTCTGAAGCAGCCAGAACAGCCAAGGTACCATTAATTAATAAGAATCCCACAGCATTGTGAATTCACAATGTTCGAAGCAGCGTGGGACATTTGTGGAAGATGAACTTTGTGTGTGCATGATTGGACCCAGTTATTCCGTGTCAACCTGGGTACCACTATGGAGCCATATTATCACATGCTAACTGAAGACTCTCTAGCCTGTTGTGTCACATCATACCCATCCTCCTGTCCTACATTGTCTTGTGGATCTAGAGCCTCACACATCTGCGTGTGTTTGTGGGCAATTGCCAGAACCGAGATTTCCATCCAGCTTTCTCACCTATGCACACAGGTCTTTTCCCTAAGAGCTTTTTTGCCTATTTCTACATATGATTGAAAAACCAATCTATGTTCAAATGGAAGAATCCCCAGAATGTTCCAGAAGGACAGACAGATAAGTGCGAATTCTAAAGAAGTTTTGGGGTCAACCCAATCCAGTGGTCACCTATTTGTTCTTATCTCTGACAATGTAAAGTCCGTAGCTCCAGGCAGATACTCCGGAGGCTCTTTTCTCAAAGTGAACTCTAGTTTGGGACCTTCCCTCCATGAAGAGTCTTCAGAAAGGGTACAAAGTGTAATCCAAATGAGGACCTGCTAGTTGCTCAAACCACAGCTAGAGTTGCAGACAATGGTCAATGCACACTAGGTGAATCCCAGACTGACCCAGCAGTGGCTGAATGTGTAGCCTTAGTGCAAGCTTCATCCAGTTCACACAAGAACTGAAGCCCAAGGAATAAACATATATACTGAACTTCTGAGCGGCTTTGACAATGGATATTTGAGGATCTGGCACACTGGCAGATTCAGACTTGGAGTTACATCCTGATTCCAGAATATCTCTCAGCCTGGACAAACACAGGATGCCTATCTATCAATGATTCTGTCAATGACGATTCTGAGAGACCCAGCACATCTAGTGAGAGGAATTCCATTCCCAACTCATCCCCGGCTTGGAAACTTTCCCTCATGGTGATCAGGCCTGTGAGGGTACACTGCTTAGTCCCCAAAAAGAGGCTGTGGATGGACAAGGCCCACAGTAGCAGCAGCTGCTGCCAACCCTTAGCTGTTGAAGCCACAACTGAGGCAACAGGAGTGAAGGCACAGCCTCATCCCAAGCTCCAGTTCCTACCTCAGCTGTAGCCTGAGGTCCAAACATTGCTCAAAGCTCAGGTCCTTCTCCTGAGGAGCTTTGCCTAAGACTCCTTGAAGACCTGGTCACTCTTATAAACCTGTTGATACATCGTTACCATACCACCAAGTCCCACTATTACGGTAATGAGAGCCCTTGCTTCACACCAAGAATTGGTATATCATGGAAGAGGTGGCCTTGCAGATAAGGGCCAGGGAATTGCAGAACGTGAGGTATTGGGGGGAAAGGGTCCTCCTCTGTCCTGAGGACCTCAGGTCACATCCTGGTGCATAGAGTTCAGCATCTCAGTCAAGCTTTAGAGTTTGTGCACCTGCCAACAGTGTGTTATACCTGAAGATTTCTTTTCTCTTTTACACAGAGGGGCTGTGCTGAAGCTCCTAGTACTCCTCCCTCCTCCTCCCAGAATGTAGAGGCTGTAGGCACACTCCACCACAGCACTCAGGTATTTTCTTTTATGTTGACACTGGCACTAAATCAATGTTGCCAAGGCTTGCAATGAATTTTCTGTGAACTGCCTGCTTTTGTCACCTGATTGTTGGGATTCTAACTGGAAACAGAGTTCGGACAACAATGAGAAAGAAATTACACATAGAAATCCTGGGGAAATGGGGGAGATGATGGTAGCAGCCAGAGGGATCTAGGACACCATTAGAACTTGGCCCCCAGAATCAAATAACCAGGGCTCACAGGGGATCACAGAGACTGAACTGACCCTTTATAAAATTGAGTAGTCAGTACCTGGAGAGATAGAAATTTAGAGCACTGACTGCACTTCTAAAGGGCCCGAGTTCAATTCCAAGCACTCACCTTGCTCACAGTTTCCTATAACTCCAGTTCCAGGGATCTGGCATGTTCACCCAGACACAAATGCAGGCAAAACAATGCACATGAAAAAAAATTAAAAAGAACTGAATAAGTCCTCTAATATGTGTTATGGCTGTGTGAGTTAGCCTTGTTGTGGGACATCTGACTGTGGGAGTGGGGCTGTCTTTGACTCCTTTGCTTGCTGTTGGGGATCCCTTTCTTCTTGGTGTGATGCCTCATTTTCCATTGATAAGACTGTTTGTGGCCAGTCTCACTGACTTGTGTAATGCCAAGTTTGGTTGTTGTCACTGAGAGAGCAGCTATATTCTGCAGGTATGTAGAGGAGGAGAGATCAGAAATAGAGGTGAGGTGGGGAGAGGGGACAGAGGAGAGGGAGATGAAGTGAGGATGCATATTAGACAAGTATTAAATATGAAAAAATCAACGTGGAATTTCTCATTTTATATCTTTTTTTTGTTTTTGTTTTTTGAGACAGGTTTTCTCTGTTGTTGAACACACTAAATAGTCCAGGTTGATCTTGAACTGAGATCTCCCTGCCTCCGCCTCCTGAGTGCTGGCATTACAGATGTGTGTGACTGCTTCCATGTTCAGTGTTTTCCTTTTGCAGCAAAATTGGGTCAATTTTTGAGATAAATGAAGAAACTATATTGTTTTCCTATGTAGGCCAGGCCGTCCCCCAGGTGTTGGCAATACGTTTCCTGCTTCCTACTGCTGAGATTCCAGGCGTGTGCTAAAGGCCTATGTTACTGTGAATTTTTCAGGAAAAACTTCACAGTTATCATTTTCATTAAATAAAATGATTTTGAGCAAGATTTAAAGTGTATCTTACTACTACTTTGCATTTCAGGACATCAAAATTTTAAACACTCAGGGAGTAGGATGGGTGGAGGTGACACACAACTTTAATCCCAGAACTAGGAAGGCAGAGCAAGGTGGAGCTATATGATTTCTTGGACTATCTATTCCTTAGAGTGAGTGCCAGGACAGGCTCCAAAGCTAAACAGAGAAACCCTGTCATAAAAAAACAAACAAAAAACAGTATTAGAGATCACAGTCTGTTAGATTGTATTCTGTGGGGTAAGAAAGAAGGCTCAGTTGAAAGACCCCCAGAGAGGGGAGACCCTTACTCAAGTCTCAGAATGATGTCCCCCCAAGAACTCATGAGAGACCATCCTTGCTGCAATCACACGAGGTTTATTGATAGGAACCAGCACGCTGGGGCCGAGACTCATATCCCACGCAGGGGTAGAGGAGTTCAACCCCGAATGGCTGGAAATAGGGTTTTTTAAAGGAAGAATCCACAACCCCAAATACCAAGAATACCAGTGGAAGGCCCCGAGGGAACTCACAAGGGGAAACTCCCTATTCCTTAAGATCATTTGTAAGATTCTAACTTTTTATGGCTAGCCTTTTCCTGGAACAGAGTTGTTGAACCGACTAGCCACTGTTATCCTAGGCCTTATTTTGTCTGTTGAGGGGGGTCTTCTTTATCCTGGCCTTTCATCTCCCCACTTCTTCTAGTACCTAGTTCTAATCATAGAACTAGATATCAATATCTTCATGATATTGATTCTCTTAACCTTGTAAAGAGCTATATTGCTGGCACAACATCAAAATCTGAACAGCACTTATTCTTTCTCTAATGAAGGTAACTAACCAATTTAACACTCATGGCCTAAAATCAGAAGCAGAAGCAAAATCAAGAAATGTCCCATAAGGGAGGATATTAGAGTAGTCATCCAAGGGGATCTACTAAACCAGCTTTCAAACCATCCTTGATGTGTTTCTCTGTCTCTGTCTTTTGTCTAACCTCTCTCTAAGTTTGCTCATGGAGTCTTTAATTACCCCTGAATGGTCTACAGAAAAGCAACATTCTTCTCTGAGAGCAGCACATAATCCTCCGTCCTTAAAAATTAACAAATCTAATCCCCTTCTTTTCTGCAAAACTACTTCTGAAAGGGATGCCAAGGATTCTTCCAGCTGGGAAATAGATTGTTCTAGTGTCCCTAAGTCTTCATCCATGGCTATTCTTAATTCGCTAAAGTAGTGAGGGGCCTGTATTAGGGCAGCGGTACCTGTCCCAGTGCCAGCAGCTACCCCGAGGCCCAAGATTGCTACTAACGTCAAAGAGATGGGTTCTCTCCGAAAGCGAGTTGGGAGCTTGTCAAATTCATCCTCAAGTGTGTTGGCTGGATGATAAAAGACTCTAGGCATTAGCTGCGCAAGCAGGCAGTAATCTTTGGTGTCATTGAAGCCCGACATCGACACGCAAGGTGTCAGGCCTGTACTACAAGCCCACCATTTATCTATACCAGGAACCAAGTACCGGGTGTCAGAAGTTTTAGTGCTCTTATGAGTCTTATTACATAAACGTTTGTAAGCAGCTGGTGGGTTTCCCAGGCAGGTCCCTATGCCTGTAACCTCAGTAAGGGTTAACCTATGACTAGTCCCCCATACACAAGCATCTGGACAAGCAGTGGTGTTGTTCAAGGCCCCAGACACTGCAATTCCTTCATACTAAGGAGGTCCTGAAGCGAGGCAGAGCCAACAAGACTGTCATGTTAGGGTTAGAGCTGTTTAGCACAGAGAAAGCTCCCTGTATCAAATTTAACAATCTCTGTCCAGTGGAAGGCATCGCCAGAAAGGAGTTACCTAAGGTAGACATAGGTGCAGGGCTAAAGGTTAGATCCCCAGGAGGGATACAAGTTCCTTTGGGGAGTACAGGGGCCGGAGGGCCCTGATCAGGCCAAACTCTGTTAGGCCAAACTGGTAGGGGAGAGGGGCTTTCTATCTTAAGTCTCAGTGAAGTAACCAATCCCAGATCATCTCCTGACACACAGAATCTTAATCCCCAGCTCATGCCCTAATCCCATGCCTGTGATCTCTTTCCAGAGTCTGTAAAGGTTACATTTAGGGGATTACAGTAAGGGGTTCTGCTGCAGGGTCCATTCATCATCTGTTTGACCCTAGAGCTGATGGAAGAACAGGTAGTAGGCCTATCAGTATGGTTTTTCTTAACTGTAATTAAGTCCCAAGAGGAAGAAGGTTTCCACCAGGCATCACCAGTAGTCTTACATCCCCATG
The DNA here is from genome assembly GCF_003668045.3 of Cricetulus griseus. Taxonomy (NCBI): domain Eukaryota; kingdom Metazoa; phylum Chordata; class Mammalia; order Rodentia; family Cricetidae; genus Cricetulus; species Cricetulus griseus. The sequence continues at coordinate 49,654 of NC_048598.1, read as the reverse complement.
CCTTACAGTAGAAGGACTCAGGACCCCCACACTTCACTGCTTGTGGGCGAGACCTACCTTCCCTAGGGCACATGTGCTTCCCAGATTGCACAGCGAGTGAGCTGATTATTGCATCCAGGGCCTGGACCTGTGCCCGCTCTTCTGACAGTGGGTAAATTAGTTGGGAGATGGTCAGGTATATCCCAAGAGTCCAGTCCTGCCACTAATTGGCATATATCAGGGGTTAGAGTGGGCCACGATGTCCAGGGTGGGGCAGACTTGGAAACTGACCAGACTATCTTCCCAGTTTGTGACACCACCTGCCAGGTTAACTTTTGGGGGGCATGGGTTGCTATCCTTCACTTGAGCTATGCTCATGATGCAGGCACAGCTTAAGAGGATCCATTGTTTTTTCCAGTTTCCATTCATTTTTTTGTAGTTCAGGGGCTCATGGGAGGTGTGGATCCAAGCAGAGATGTCTTCAACCTTCACTGCTGTAGGGGTCGTTAGGAGCACCAAATATGGTCCTTTCCAATGAGGCTCTAGATTCCCAATGTGGTGCCGCCGGACAAAGACAGTGTTCCTCTACTTGGAACTGGTGTGGCACTTGTGAATCTTTGGCCTTATACATCTCTTTTAGTTGTTCCCAGGTCTGGTGTCTCACCACCTTGAGGGCCTTTAGGCAGGCAAACAAAGGTTTAGAAAGAACAGCATCAGGCTTATTTATTCCACCCGACTCATTGAGCGGTGGTGGTCCCCCACACAGGATCTCATAAGGGGTGAGTTTACAGCGCAAAGGGAAGGAGAGCTGTCCAGTCACTCCCGCCAGTCTCTAAGGCTAATTTTATTAGGGTAACTTTTATTGTTCTATTTATCCTTTCTACCTGACCTGAGCTTTGGGGTCGGTAAGCACAATGTAATTTCCAATTGATCCCCAGTTGTGTGGCCCTGGCTTACCTGGGCAATAAAGGCAGGTCCATTATCAGACCCGATTACCTTGGGTATCCAAAACCTCGGGAAGATTTCTTCTAGAATCTTCTTAACTACCACATTGGCCGTCTCAGCTTTGCTGGGGAAAGCTTCTACCCAGCCTGAAAAGGTATTTATAAAAGCTAATAAATACTTGTTACCTGTTACAATAAATCTTTCCGCCAAAAGCCGCCCGAGCCCCACTGCCACATGTGAGCTTTACGCCAGCCGCCCGCCCGAGCTAGGCCCAAATGAATACCCAGAAACTTGTATTAGGTTCAAAGCTGCTTGGCCAATGACTAGGATTTCTCATCTGTTAGCTCAGTCTTAATGATCATAAGTCTATATATTTTATAAGACTTATCTTATTAGATGCCTTATTGGCTTCCCTACTTGCCAGTGGATCACTTCGTGCTGCTGGAGGAGAAAGGGGAAAAGGGACCCTTCTTGCTTCTCCTTCGCTCAAGTATGAGTCTCCTTGCTATGTCACTTCCTGTCTGGATCACCACTTCTCTACTACATTTCCCAGAATCCTCTTTGACCCCTAGTCCCATCTTACTTGCTGTCTCATTGGCCAAACAGTATTTTATTTAACAATCAATAAGATAAACATACACAGTACATTCCCCATCAGTTACCATATCTGGTTGGTGTGATTTCTGTAAGATCTACCTCCCAGTAGGCCCCAGGCCGATCGCCCCTGAGCCATTTCCCAGGAGTACATATGGAGAGTCCGGCATTAACCATAGTACAGGCCTTGCAGTTCTTGGCTATATCTTCTGCCAAGTCAGAGAGTCCTATAACATAACAGTCGGAGGACCTAACCACATCTTTTAGTTTTAGTCTCCAAATGGGTTAGGTAATGTAGGTTGGTAACATATTCGCGCTCTTCCTTCCATGGGAGGACTAGTTTATCTTCTTCTGTCTCCATTGGCCCACGTGGGGCTTCCTTTGTCAGCCTTCATTTACCCATAACTTGATAGTCCTTGGGGGTGTATTTGAAGTTGGTTTTGTTGACATAACAATCTCTAGAATTTTTGACTGCTAGAATCATTGCTCCTTGAGCCGCTTGTTTAGCGGTTAGATCTGCCATCTGGACAATGTGTGATGGCTACCTTTTTGGTAAAAGTATGGCCTCGAGGAGACTTAGAATTTCTTCTTTATTTTTGATGTCTTTTCCTGCAGAAGTTAACAGCCCTCTTTGTATATTGCTCCATGTATGTGGGCAGTGGCAAAGGCATACCTGCTATCAGTGTAGATGTTGATAAGACTTCCCCTCTGCCATCCGTAGAGCTTGTATCAGAGCCACAAGTTCGGCTTTCTGGGCTGAAGTCCCTTCAGGGAGGCTGCTAGGCCAGATCACTTGCTTTTCCATCCACCACTGCTGCCCCAGCCTTCCCCTTACCTTCAACCAGGAAGCTGCTGCCATCCATGTACCAGTTCGGACTCCCAGGCCAAGGTTGGTTCCTTAGGTCATTTCGGGTACCACCAGAATATCAGCGCAGTGATGGATAGGCGAGGAATCCATCTCAGGCAGTACGGTAGTGGGATTGAGGACAGCAGGGGGTGCAAAGGTCACTCTTTCAGTCAACAAGAGGCTCTGATAATGCGTCTCACCAGCATTGGTCATCCATCGATCCAGGGGCTGTCGGATGATGCTTTCTAGAGCGTGGGGTGCCACCACAGTTGTGTTGTCCCACAGTGAGCTTATCAGAATCCTTAACAAGCAGAGCTATGGCAGCAACAGCTTTCAGGCAAGACGGCCACCCACTGGTAACAGGGTCTAATTATTTTTGATAGGTAAGCGACTGGCCTCTTCCAAGGTCCCAAAGTCTGAGTAAGGACTCCTCTGGCGACCCCTGCTCTCTCTACATAGAGAGTAAAAGGTTTGGTTAGGTCAGGCAAAGCTAGGTCTGAGGCTGTTAGTAGGGCCCTTTTAATTTCTTCAAAGGTTTTCTGATGATCTGGGGTCCACACACAGTCTCCCCCTTCTTTGGTTAGAGGGTACAATGGGGCAGCCAAGGTTGCAAACCCTGGTATCCACAGCCTGCAGAAGCCAGCAGTGCCCCAAAATTCTCTCGTCTTGGCGTAGTTGGGGTAGGGATCTGAGATAGCCTTTTTTTCTGGTTTCCGTTAACCACTGCTTTCCATCTCGGAGGACATACCCCAGATAAGCAACCTCTATTTGACACAGCTAATCCTTTTTAGCCAAGGCTTGGTAGCCCAACTCAGGGCCAATGCCATGGAGGTGGGAGTCTCTCATGTCACCTCCAGTCCATTTCGAGTGAACCTGATCTGGGCCTTTAACAAGTCTCTTCCCAGTAAAGGCATAGGACACTCAGGAATAACTAAGAAGGAATGAGTCACTTGTCCTCTCCCCAGGTCTACAGTCCGTGAGGTTGTCCATGGGTATTGTTTCTGTCCAGTTGCTCCAATTACTATCGTCTTTGTATTTTTTAGCTTTCCCAATGGTTGTTTCAGCACAGTGCGCTCAGCCGCTGTGTCCACTAAAATGTCCATGGGGGTCCCCTCCACAGTTAGGGTTACTCTAGGTTCAGGGAGGGGTTCTGAGCCGACCCCTCTATTCATCTTCCTCTAGGGCCAGTACCTTAGGGGCCCTTTTTTCTTTGAGCACTCTCTTGCCCAGTGTCCTCTTTTTACAGCAAGCACATTGATCTTTATCAAAAAGGCACCTTTGTCCATCGTTGCTCACCCTTGGTCTCCTGTTGCCAAGGTCTCCTGTTGCCAAGGTTCCCTATCTGTCTAGGTCCAGACTTTTTCTCTTACCACTGTGGCCAAAATTCTAGTCAAATTTCTTTGTCTATTCTCTTTCCTCTGTCTCCCACTTTTCTCACTTCTCAGTCTCCTGCTTATGAAACACTTTCTCTGCTTCCTTCACCTGATAGACCCCCAGACCCCTAAGGGCCTCAGGACCCAAGGAACCCCCAAGACTCAGAAACCAGACCAAGAGCTGCAAAAGCAAGAGGGTTTATTGAACGAATTCGCATTTGGGTATCAGCAATACCAGGAAAGCTGCACACCCCAGCATGGGGTGCAAGCTCCTTATATAGGAAAGGAAAACACAGATCAGCATACAGGCAAGGGGCACAAAGTGATTGAATACAAAGTATGATCTCATGTTAGAGTGTTCACCCAGGTGTCACTCTGTTTTTCTACAAAGGAAAGACCATAGAATGTACCCTGAAAAGTCCTTGATTGTCTGTTGACCAGCCAGGTGTGACCCAAAAAGGATTGTCTGCCCTCGAGTTGGGGCCAACTTCCTTGTCCTGGGGCAAGGCCTGTGGGAAATTCTCTCTCTGAACTAAAATATTTCAAAACTTTCAGCAAACTAAAATCTTTAATTCACCCATTTTTTTTTTTTTGGCTGAGGTTTTAATCCTAAAACCTATGGTCCTTCTTGTTGATTTAGAACTAGGGGGGGGCAGATTAGGGTAGTGAGCCAAGGGGAGCTGTTAAACCATCCTTTAAACCAGCCTTGTTGGGACTCCCGTTGCTTTCACCGCTGGTTGAGTCTTTCTCTGAGCTTGGCCATGGAATCTCTAATAACTCTAGAATGGTTAACATAGAAACAGCACTCCTCTTTTAGGGCAGCATAGAGTCCGCCTTCCTTAAGGAAAAGGAGATCAAGTCCCTACGATTCTGGAGGGCAACTTCCGCTAGAGAAGCCAAAGACTTTTCTAATTTAGTGATGAATCCTTTTATGGCTTTAATATCCTTATCTATGGCTGTTTTTAGCTCATTATAGTGGTGGGGTCCCTGCACCAGTGCTGCGGTTCCGGTGCCCACCCTGGCCGCCACCTCTGCGTCCCCCATCAGGAGTGAGAGATATTGGTATTTCCCCATGTAAGGGAATTCCTTTTGACTTAGCATTTTAACCAGGGAAAATGGGCGACGTATTCTTTTCTATGCTACTTCCTGCTGACTTTGGGACGAAGTTAGGGACCCAAGAAAGCTGAAATGCTAGTCAAAAGCAAAAAAAGGGAATTTAGGCAATGGGGAATCCATCAGGAGCTTCTGGTTGGCAGACTCTGTTGCAGAGATAGAGAGTGTCCACATCAGCTGGACTGGTTCACATCCATAGCAAGTCTAGGGCTCACAGTCTTTAGGAGCAGGCTGTAGTCAGCAACTGATACTCATCTGTCAGAATTGGAAATCTGTTGAGACACGTTTAAACTGGGAACAGAAGTTAAATTTTTTTCTTATTGTAATTTTTAGGCCTATATTTTTAGTGGTCAAGAAGGACAGGAGTTCCAAGACAGGGGAGAAAAATCCCATCCTCCGGAACAAATAGATGGAATAACAAAAGTTGTACTTATCTGGAGTCCTTTTTACCTGTGAGAAGTGGATCCAAGCTTTATGACTTTTGATCCTTTGAAGCCTATATGAACTTTATTACTAATCTGTATTGAAATCTATTGTAGAAAAAGCAGATATTGGATATCTGTAGAACGGCAGAAATATATTTATACTTTTGAGTTCTAGTAAAAACTAGAGATTTGGGTTAGAAGCTTGTATATTTTTCTTCTGTCTAGAGAGTCAAGTATAGATTGGACAGAGGTGCCTTTGGCCTGATGAAAAGCCCTTTAAGTTTATATTTAGATGACAACTAAAGTCAATCTAAAAACCTCCAGCTTGTGACTGAACAGCAGGTAGTTGGTTTTATCAGCTTATCAGAACTTTATTAAATGAGCTATTAAGCTGGCTATAGTTTAACCATTAATACTATCAGAGATTCAGTTTCTGAATCTATTAAAAATGACAGGGTCCAGTCCATATAAAGTTAGCCATACCCGAGTCTCAATAGTGTTGGGGGCAGAAGAAAGTCTTTGCCAGGTTCATAAAGTGAGAGTTTTTCTCTGTGGAAGAGGGACATGGAAAAGACTGACCTTATTTTGTCCAGGCAAAGGTGGTGCAATCAATTCTCCAGTGTCCTGTAGCCTGTCCACAGTCTCAGCCTGGTCCTGCCTGGCATCAGGTGTAGCATCTGAGCATCGTGCTCATTGGTCAGCGTTGTCACAATCCATGAAGCCCCATAATCTTTACAGACCTTGGGTCATTGTCAGAATCTGGAATTCTCCATCTGATATTATAAACTTTTTAGTTAACATTTTAAATGCCATATTCTGTAGATCTCTGTAGTATTAGAAGTCTGCCTAGGTAAGTCTGGCAGCTTGTTTATTTATAAGAATGGCTAGTAACTTGTATTTTTTTAACATCTTATAATAGGTTAGCAACTTTTATAAAACTAAGACTTTATATTGTCAGGTTTATCTTTAAAAATTTGTTGTTAGCAATGTAAACATCTGACATAGTTTTTTTTTTTTGTTTTGGCTTTTGGCTTATAATAAAATTTACGTTTATACCAGAAAACACAGATAGAACCTTTTAACAAGTATACACAATTTGGGGGGGGGATATAAAACTTACAGTATTAACCTGGTGTTGTTAAAATTTTTAATTTATATATTATTATAAATTTACTATTTGTAGATACGAGAGCCCATAGTAAGTAGTTTACATTCTTCTCTGACACTTTTATGACTTTCTGCTGACAAATCTGTGCCTTTTTAGCTGAGGCATGGTACCCCAGGGTCCCTAGTTTCTCCAAAAGGGCCCAGTACCTTGTTTACAGTCCAGTACCTTGTTTACAGTCCTGTTCAGTCGGGGCTGCCAGCAGGAGGTCATCTACATATTGCAGAAGGATCAGGGTAGGGTGCTGCATCCGGAATTTAAGTTACAATGAAAGGGCACTGTTACCATAAATCTTTCTGCCAAATGCTGCCTGAGCCCCACCGCCACGTGTGAGCTTTCTGCCAGCCGCCCGCCCAAGTTAGGCCCAAATGAATACACAGAAACTTGTATTAGGTTCAAAGCTGCTTGGCCAATGACTAGGATTCTCATCTGTTAGCTCAGTCTTAATTATCATAAATCTATATATTTCATAAGACTTATCGGATGCCTTGTTGGCGTCCCTCCTTGCCAGTGGCTCACATCAGGCCACTGGAGGAAGAATGGAAAAAAGGGACCCTTCCTGTTTCTCCTTTGCTTAAATATGAGTCTCCTTGCTATGTCACTTCCTGCCTGGATCACCACTTCTCTACTACATTTCCCAGAATCCTCTTTGACCCCTAGTCCCATCTTACTTGCTGTCTCGTTGTCCAAACAGTATTTTATTCAACAATCAATAAGAAACATACAGTGGAGGAGGGTTGGGCCACTCAGGTGGCTCCTCTATCTTGGGATAGATTTTAGAAGGAGCCGAAGGTCGATTCTGGGGCAGAACTTCAGGTTGCTGTTTGTGCTCGACTTTCAGAGAGCCAGGGCTCGGTAGCCCGGCCTCCATCCTCACACACAGGGTTTTACCCAAGGTGTGGGATTCTGAATCAAATCCTGCCATACAGTAATGTAGGACTGTTAATGGGAATGGGATCTCGGTCCTTCCTGAAAGACAATGGCTTTAATTTCAAGAATAATGGTTAAGTCAAAAGTGCCCTCTGGAGGCCAGCCAACATCAAACGCCAGGCACTCAGAGGAGCAAAAAGTCTGCCACGGTCCTTTCTTCTTAATCTCAACTGGTAAATTGTGTGCTCCTGTCCTACTTTCAGTCCAATGGTCCATAGTCAGACTCAGGGACTGGTCAGGCTGTCCCATCGTCAAAGTCACAAATAAGACAAAACAAAAACCCAAGACACACAAAAGCTAACAGATATCGCCACTTAAACAGACAAAACCACTCCAGAAATACAGACTGCCGGAGGGTGTGTAACTCTCCAATCCAGGAGAATTACCTTATCCTCACCAGCACCCAGACAGGAACCTCGGTTCCCCCAGACCTCTGGGACATCTCCCAGGTCAGCAGTCAGGGCTCTCCTAGCACGTCTGCTGATCACACTCTGTCTCCTCCCAAGATGAGAGCCCTCTGTCTCTTCCCGAGACACGAGCGACTGCAAAGCACAGAACTAGCTTTCAGCCGGCACAAGAACACAAAGACACAGACAATATATCTCACCTCCAAGTGGCGCTTCCGAGACAAGGGTGGTCGCAAGTCCCAGGATGAGCCCCCAAATGAAACACCCCCAGAGAGGGGAAACCCTCACTCAAGCGTCAGGGTGAGGTGCCACCAAAAACTCATGAGAGACCATCTTTGCTGCAATCACACGAGGTTTATTGATAGGAACCAGCACGCTGGGGCCGAGACTCATATCCCACGCAGGGGTAGAGGAGTTCAACCCCGAATGGCTGGGAATGGGGGTTTTTAAAGGAAGAATCCACAACCCAAAATACCTAGAATACCAGTGGGAGGTCCTGAAGAAAATCACAAGGGGAAACCTCCTGTTCCTTAAGATCATTTGTAAGATTCTAATCTAACTTTTTATGGTTAGCCTTTTCCTGGAACAGAGTTGCTGAACCAGCTAGCCACCCTATATTCGAGACTTTACTTTGTCTGCTGGGGGGGGGGGTCTTCTTTATCCTGGCCTTTCACAATGAGCGAGAAAAATTCTTTCTTTGCAATGGAAGGGTACTTCAAAGCTCCCAGTAGATGGCTTACAACAATTTATCTGGAACCCCAGTTGGTGGGTAGCTGAGTCCATCATCCTGGCTCCTAGAGTCTTAAGCATGCCCATGTTGTACACACCCATGGACGGGCAAAAAATCTTATGCACAGAACAAAGGAACAGTGGGCTTGCTGACCTTGAAGCTTTTAATTTGATTTCTAGCACTTTCATCAGGAAAGTCACAAATGTCTGTTTATCTGAATCCAGGGAATCTAAAACCCTTTTCTATGCTATGGGACTCCACACACGAGGCAGACATAAAAACACCTATTTCACAGTCCAATTTCCTCTCAAGTTTAGCACTAAGGGGGCCAGGCCTATGTTCTCAGTTGCAATTTCACAAAGCTCTCACTCCATATTCATTTGCAAACAATGATTAAACCTTCTGGGGTTCAGGTTTTCCACACCTTTAATGCTAGCACTCAGGAGGGTAAGGCATGGTAATCTGAGATTAAGGACTGCTTAGTCAACAAAATTGTTTCCAGATTAGCCTGCATCAATAAGAAACCAAAGAAAACAATTATGATTGAATCAGTAAGGCCTTGAAGGGCTGTGACTGAAATCGAGGGTCCTCAAAGGGTGGGCATAGGTATTGGATTTGATTATCCATGGGGATGGAAGAGCCAAAGAATGTGTGGAATCTGAAAGGAGACAACGTCCTCAAGTGACCTTACAATCGTCACTAGAACCAAGTCTCCCAGTGCATCCTGGTAACCCAACACTGGGAACTGGAGCAGAGTCCCCTAATCACCAGATGTCCCCAACCTCCTCAGTAAATTTCATCTCTGAGGTTGTGGCATCTGAACCCTGACTAAATCCGAGTATCAGGGAAACCGGGAGATTTAATTAAAAACAGTCAGGCCATTTGTACTATATGTGTCTGTCCCACGTTGTCTTAATTTTGCAGGGAGAGAGCAGCCTTATATACACTTACACCACAGTTGCAAAAGCCTAGGTGTAAGAGCTCCTGGAAGAAGAGCTTCTGTTTTCTCAGGTGTAGTGGGGCGAGGCTGGGGCTGTAAACCAGGACTAGAAGACAGGATACACCTGTGGTTACTGGCTGACAAGCAACTCAGACACACCGAGGGGGCTGGGGCCCAACATCTCCCCCTTTATATATAAATTAGGGCTTGTGTTAGGTGACCAGGACGTTGATGCCAACATTCCCTGTCAATGGGGAAATCACCCAGGCTGCATGACCTTCCTGTCTCAGGTTGGCTGGCATCCCCTTAGTTGTGCTCATCATTGGCTGCCTAATTTTTCTGTAGGCTCACCATAGTTAGGCTGAAGGATTCTCTGTGGTCATCGAGTGACAAATTGAACCTGGGCTTGTCTAGTGGGAGGCGCCTTAGCCAAATGAACAAGTCCTATGGCTGCAAGGCCCAGAAATAAAGACCCAGAAATTCTTTGATTAAGATTTAAACTCCTGAGGAGTAGTGTAACTGGGAACAGTATGGGATCAGTGGATATCCCCTTTGGTATGAGCATTGTTAGAGAGGGAAACCAAGTCCCTTGAGGTGCCCAGCAGAGATGGATCCAAACAAGCTTTCAATGGAAGAGGGCAACAGTTCCTAAAACAGTGTGGGATCCCACAAAGAGACATCGATTTGATGACTGAGAAATGGGTGGCTGCTGCCTCTGTGGAGGTTTTGATTCAATTGCAGCTGCTGCCAGGGAAGGACCCCACAGCTCTTTGTGTTTCTAATAAAAACAGTCAGCCTGCAGTGTCCCCACCAAATCCAATCCCTCAAAGTCATGAAGACCAAGAAAAGAGGTTAAAATGCAAGAACTGTTAAGCCTTTGGACACAGGGCAAGGAGCAGATTGTGTTCCAAGAAACATTGGAATGAAGCCCTTCCTGTCCAGCCTCTGGGGTCAAAAAATGAGCAGAAGCTGAAAACAAGGCCCAGGAGCTCCAGACTACAGGAATATTTAAAAAGACTGAGGGAGAGGAGAAAGACAGACAAATGCAAGAAGTGCTTCCAAGGAAACCTCTACATCAGAAATTTCCCAGAAGCTCTCCAGAGAAGAGGATGAGGAGCTGTAAAGAACAAGTAGAATTTTGTTCTCTTTTGAGGAAACCTACCAGACTAATGCTTTTTCAAATGACCAAGAAGAAAGCATCAATGGGTCCTGTCTCAATTGGTCTCCCACTAGACACGACACCACTATGAGAACAACCACCCCCTCGTGTTCTTATAAAAAGAGACAAGAAGAGAACACTAATGGATTAGTAATCTCACATGATAGAGGATTATCAGACACACCCCGAGGTCCAATTTCAGCAACTGCCAGGATTCTGCCCCCAGCTTCAGGAGGACAGTCGAGAAATCTGTATTTCCCCTGAGTGTGAACTTCAGCCGCCTGGTTTAGTCCATGACATTAAACTCAGGACAAATAGAAACATCCTGGTATAGCTGCAAATTCTTGTGTACAAACTGTGGGACCAAAGGGCGGCCAGGTCTCAAGTCAGAATCCAGGCTCCAGGAATGAAACTTCTCCAATTTACCAGCCAGGAGAGCAAAAGTCACACAAACAAATCTCGTATCAGCTCTTGCCTGAATGCTAGAAAGAAGAAATCTGGTACCTGAGTTGGGTGCTATTCAGGTTTCTCAGCCTTCTGTCAATACAAAAGGATGTCATGTCCAACAGGCACCCAAGGTGAGCGCAAAGAAACCAGCCTTGAAGACCAGTGTCCAAAAGCAGCTTCTGGATGGTTCTTCTTATTCACAATCAAGGATACAAACGTCTCCCAGGGCACACAGGCAGGCATATCACACCTATAATCTTGGAAACGGACAAAGAAAAGCCATGCATTGGGATAGCATTGCCTTCCGTGTCTAAATCTCCTGAAGAGACCAAGTCTGTTTCTCAGAACTGCCTTGATTTAGAGGATTCTGAAATCCTTGGCTCCAATGCCACAGGAAGTGTCCTTTATGAGGACATCTTGGTATCATCCTCCTCAGAAGATAGTGATGAGTAGAGTCACATCCCCTTCAATACAGAGGTCTTTGGTATAAGAATTGACTACAGGACTGTTAAGAATCCAGAAAAATCATGTTCTGAAAATGGAACAAGCCCAGATAACATTGGGAAAAAGACACTGCATATTCATATATATGGTATGTGAGGTGAAGACTATGTTAAACCAAGCTACTTGAGATGACATGTCTTGATAGAGCTGAAGGAGCTACCTGATCAGGACACTGATTTGAGGTATCAAAAAATCAAAGCTAGGGCAGGCCTTGCCTCCAAGACTCTGCAGTTTGTCTATAACGATTCTTTGTAAACCTTCTCACTGAGCCTTTCCCTCTCTAACCATAAGCCTTCTAGCTAATATCTGCAGTCTTATTCAGTAAGTGATTCTCCACCCCCAAAAAAATATTAAACTTCCTACCTGGACCAAGTTATTTATGGGGGCTCTGAGTGCCAAGAGTCTATTACTACCCCTGGCAGTTTATCCACTGTGCTGGCTATAGTTACAGACTGAGATGGCAATCCCAGATACAGTGGCTGCTGTAGCAGCAATAGCAATAGCTGCAATCACCCCAGCAATAATGCCAAAGTCTTTCTCTTTTGTCCATCAACTTGCAAGATGATCAGCCTGTTGAGAAACTGGAACTCTGAAACTCACTGCCTTTCTTTCACGGGACTGTAGATTTTATGACATCAAGTGTCAGCTTATCTCACTCGAACTGTCTTGGGCAGACTGCCATATCTCAGGTCTGATTTTTCTCGGCTATGGGCATCTCACCAACCATTCTGGCAGCCATCTTACTTTATTCTTTTCCTGCTAGGAAAAGACAAACATTCCCTCGACCCCAAATAAGGCTAGGATCAGGTCTTCACTGTGTAATACATTATGTGGAGATTGGTGACATTACTCCCCTTTCTTTTGAGGTTACATTTTCAAATAGCTATGAGCACGCTCCACAGCTCCTCATCCCCGTGGATTACAAGGAACACCTGTTTTATGATCAATTTTCTATTGAATCACAAATTTCTATTGAAATGCCTTACTAGAATATCCAGATCCATTGCTCTTTATCACTTTTGGAACTCCCATGTAAGCAAAACATTCTTTTAGAAACCTGAATACCTTTCAATTGCCATGTGCCCATATTTTAACTTGTCAAATTCTGTAGACAGCATAAGCTTTTCATAAGCTTTTCATGGTTTTATAACAGTCAACATAACATCTATTGACTTTGGATTACATTCTCTAACAGTAGAAGAGCTCGTCTACCTTTTTTTTTTTTTTTTGTCTGGGTGGATTGGAATCACCATAGAATTTTATTTAAAAGTTTTAAGTCAATTCTAGATGCTCCAAAAGTAGGCACATAACCATAATATTTTTCAACAACTTCTAAAAACACTCAAGCTGTCAACTGGTGTCCCTGGTGGTCTAGTGGTTAGGATTCGGCACTCTCACCCCCTCGGCCCAGTTTCGATTCCCGGTCAGGAAGTGTAGTTTTTTTTCAATTTTTCCAAAAAAGTGCAAAATAGTCACTTGAAATATGAAAATAGAAACTGAGTCATGCCATAAAGTTTTAACACCGGATTTAAAAAAAGGGGGGTGGCTGGAGAGACGGCTCAGAGGTTAAGAGCAGTGGCTGCTCTTCCAGAGGTCCCGAGTTCAATTCCCAGCAACCACATGGTGGCTCACAACCATCTGTTATGAGATCTGGTGTGCAAATATACATGGAAGCCCAATGTTGTATACATAATAAATAAAAATAAAATCTTTAAAACTGTCAACTATCCTTTCTAATTTCTGTTAAGCCTTAACTTCTTTAGAATACAACATCAAGTCCCAAACCATTTTTGAAAATTATTTAAAGTTGCTGAGCAGTCTTTTGTACTCCCACCTGTGAAGCTCTCATTAGATTACAAGGACTCATTTGTAGCTTAGCTGCCACCTTTCCAGGTGGTGGGGTCTAACAAGGGCAGCTGTATTAATATTATTCTATAATTATTTGGCTGGGTATCAGCTACAGTAGCAGCTCTTGAGGCGGCAAATTTCTTAGGTTTTGACATTGGTCTATAGCTTGCCTTCTGTCCTCTGGGCTTGGGCTGACCCTTAGTAATTGATCTGTGGCCGACTTTGTCCTGAATCTCGAGCATAAGCCCGATTCTCTATTTCCTCTTCTGTTGGGACTCTGTGCCCTTCCTGACCACGTCCAAACCAGCCTCTAGAAGGCTCTGTGCCTTTCTTCCTTATTCCTTGCTTTTTCTGTAGGAACAACATATTTTGAACTGAAGTTCCTGCAAGGAAGCCACCATCACTAATCCCCGAGTGTAAGCTGGTCTGATGTCTAAACAAATCTTAACGAACTCGTCTATGTCAGCCTTCTTCCTGGGAGGAAGCCTGGCATGCTGGAGTAGCATTCTCATGAGCTATCTCTTTCACAAAGTTTCAAGACCTGTGTCTCTAGTTTTTTTGGATAATGTGGTTGCCCACCAAGAATCCAAGGGTGCCTGTACCTTAGCCTGACCCATGCTTGTTGCTTTCACAGACAAAGGAACATTTTTCTGATGAGGAAACCTGCAAATTCCTTATGTCCTGTGAGTGATTCCACTAAATCTTTCAAGCATTTTAGACTCCTGCTGAAGTTTACCATGGGTTTTTGCCTCTCTATATTCACAGTTTAAAATGAAGGAGGTGAAGACTCTCCATCCCGATAATGAGCAACAATCTCTTCACACTCATCCCAATTACTCTGCCCGGTGTATTCTCATTCATCTAGCTGCTCCTCAGTAGGTCTCTGGTCTATATTACATTGCTAACCAGTTCAGGGACAGATATTTCCTGCTGTCCTGCACATATTCAAGGTCTCACCTTTGTTTCTCCAAGCCACAAGGCAGCGCTGATACAGCTTAGGTGGTGGCTTCTGCGAGAGGGAAGGATCCTTTCAAACCTTTAAACTCTAACATTTTCTGTACTTACATTTGCTTAATAGCGCTTCTGGCTATGAAATGTACCTAAGTAAATATACAATCCTCTAACTATGCTCCGTCTCATCTCTCTAACTATATACAACTTACTCTCAAGGTTAACTCACATCTTTTTGTCATCTGGCTAATATTCCTGGTCATTATTTATAACCAACCCCGTTTAAATGAAAACACATTCATAAACAATATTCGGGAATATGGGCGTCGCTCTCTCCAAACTGCTTCCTGCTGATTGGGGGCGCTGAAATGCCAAAGCAATCCTAAGAAAACCCAGAAATCCTGACCTTAGTGGTCTATGACTGCATCATCCCAGGTGTCTTCAATGCTGGATCACCTGGACATTGCTTCAGGGGGGTCTTGCTTCATCCAACCATGTAACTCTGGAAGAAACCCACAGCTGTTCATTTTCTGTGGAAATACAAGCAAAGTGTCTTCCCAAGTAACCTGTCCTTATATTTAAATTTAGAAGTCAAAGCATTTTTAAAATATGTTAAGTTCAATTAATTCAGCAGAATTTATAATCAAATATCTGTTAGCTTTTGCTCTGTCCTTAACAATTCAATAGTTTAAAGACAACACAATAGCATACAGTATCCAGATTTTCTGTGTATTTTTTAAGTTTAATTTTCTATTTTTCTATTATTTCTACTTTCCATAACAATTCCACTAACTGCAGTTTTCTTTTGGAAACAGTGCTTCGCTATTTCCAATCTCACTCTCTCAGGAGGTGAGTCACCAATCAACACTCATAAACCTTACTTGCTGGCAGCAGCCTTTTGAAGGGCAATTTCTCAGGGTTCCCTTTCTTTCCTGTTCTTGGTGGAACCTCCACTTGTGGCATGTGCACCACGACTAAATCCAGGTATTGGGCAAAAGCCTGGAGATTTAGCTAAAAGCAGAGACGTCCAGCCGATCGTGCTATGTGTGTCATTCCGTCTTTACTCCTCTTCTTCAGAGCTCAGCCGCTTTTATGGGGAGAGAGCAGCCTTATATACACTTAGCCCCGTGGAGAAACCCAGGTGTAACAGCTCCTGGAAGAGGAGCTCCTGTTCTCCCAGGTGTAGTGGGGCAAGACCAGGCCTGTAAGCCAGGACTAGAAAACAGGATGCACTTGTGGTTATTGGCTGAAAAGCAAATTACAGAGACATGTGGGGTCTGGGGCCAGACAGAAAATATTTTCTAAATTGGAGCCTTGCCCTCCCCCTACCTCCCCCGACATCCTGCTCAGGTCTGTTCTGTGGTGGAGAATACTGCACAAAACCATAGTATGTGGGACAGTACCCTGGGGTCTCATCAGCACTGTTTTTGTGATTGCCCCTCACTTTGTCCTCAACCGATTCTCAGTGTTCACATCTACAAGGTAGAACTGCAAACACCTCCTGAATTTTTGAAGGACTTTCTACCTATCACACTGGGAAAAGGGTAAATTTCAAACTCCAAATATGCATATATCTCCAGTGTTACCAAGCCTACTCTTAGCTCCCTCTTGCCCACATCAAGAAAACCCCCACAACCTACCTATCATACACACACTTCCTTGAGGCCTCAACTCACCAGGAAATCAGTAGGTTGATTCACCTTGCTCAGATCCCTCTGTGTTTGAACACAACACCAGGGACCAGTGCTTAAATATCTTCTGAAAGCCCCAAATCTCTACCCTCTTTGGCTCTTCCCTACCAAGTGATCTTCAATTCCATTACATACACCCAGCCTTTGTGGCCACTCAGAGTTCAGTCACACCCCTGAGAGTCCTTATCATAACTATTTTCTTTGGTTTGTTGTTGATGCAGAATATCTTCATTAACCTATGCTCAACTGGAATTCATTATGTTGACCAGGCAGTCCTCAATCTCAAAGAGATACCATGCCATACTCTCCTGAGTGCGAGCATTAAAGGTATGGCTAACAGGGACCCAACAATGTTTGATCACTGTTTCCAAATGAATATGAAGTGACAAGATTGTGTGTAAAATTGAAATTCAGACTATAGGCCTAGCCCCCTTAGTGCTAAACTTTAGGGGGAATTGGATCTTGAAATGTTGTCCAGTGTTGTAGCCTTATAATTAAATGTCAATCCATTAAATGGTATAGAAGTTAGTACCACCTATTGCTTCTACACACCATAATGGGTCAACAGACCTGTTTGGTCTTGGATGTGGAGGAAGAATGATCAGAAGGGGAAAGCCAGCCTACACTAAATATTTAGTAGCTCCAAATCCTGCCTAGCCTACAGGACACCCTATCTTAAAAGAAAAAAAATTCAGTAATAACAGATGAAATTGCTCCATGAGACTCTAGATGTCAAAGGAGAATAGTCATACACTCTTTTTTTTATCAAAGAGCACATAAGTGTCAGAACATCAGCACAGACCAGCAATCCTAGCTACTTGGATATTGTATTAAGAAAACTATAAATTCAAGGACAGTCTGGATTACAGAGAGACTGGAGGTCAACCAGGGATACATGAACAGAACTTTTCAGAAGTATTAGACAAAATAATCTTTTATTTAGCATTCACCAACATTTATTTATATGAAATACAAGTTCCATGTGATACAGACCTTTTACACAGTACTTTAAACAGACTTGGCATCTGAGAAATCCATTTGGGGCCATTCCTTCTCCAGATACAGACTAGAGGGATAGAGAGATCAGGTGGGAACAGGAGAGGACCCAGGCAGCAAGAGCATGGCGGCAGCATTCTGACATTAGGGAAGGCAGCTGTTCTCATCCTGGAGCTGGGCCTCCATTGCTAACTAATGAGGGAACAGCTAAGCAGGCAGGAGGGATGCTATGAAACCTGTAGCAGCCACACGAGGCCATCTGCACACCCAGGGAAACCCAAAACACCTTAGAGATGTAGTTCATCACAGGATGGTGACAGGTGAGGTCTCCCCCAGAAAAGGAGTAGCCCGAGAATAAGTGACACTTTGCAAAAGGGCCATTTGGTCCGAGTCAAGTGTTAGGAAGATTGGCTCTCAGCAGGTGCCAGCCCTGGGGAAAAACTTGCAGCCTGACTTTTCAAAACTTGCTTAGCTCCAAAATAACTTCAGGTCAAACTATGCAAACAGGAGCAACTGCATTATAAACAGGACTGAAATTGTGACACAGATGAGTCTCAGAGGCCCTTGAACCTGAGTAGGCCTTGGCCCACAATGGGAGAGAGGCCTGACCTGGGGATACTAGGCCACTTCCCTTGGGCTGTCAATGGTCTACTGGGGAGGGAAGGTGGCAAAGGACTAAAGAGCCTGCACTTCATGGTCTGGACCATTGTACCGGCTGTGAAAATGCCACAACCAGGGAGCAGCCCTAACACTGGCCCAGTGACAGTCGGTCAGCACACAAAGGGTATCAGTGTGTGAAGTGTCAGTGGACCTTGCAAAGGAAAGAGTAGGAGGGCACGGGCCAACTTCAAGAGTGAAATGAAGACTCCACCCATATAAAGTGAGACTGGGTCCTCCTGCAGACTCAGTGTGGCTGGACAAGGGCTTTGGGTGTCAGAAGCAGTGCTCTGGTTGGGGCCAAAGTGCACGGGCAGGTTGTGCTCCAGGGCCACGTGCACGTGGCCAAAGTCCTGCTTCACAGGCAGTGTGGGCAGAGGAGGTATGTAGGGTGCTGTCACAGGACCTATGTTGATGGAGAACTTGTTCAACGCAGGCCACACAGGTAGCAGGGGGAATGGTGGGTGCACAATGGCAATCAATGGATGGCATCTGTGGGTGCAGGTTCTGTGGGACAGGCCATGGCAGGTCGCCCACGTGCTGTTCTTTCTCGGCTGGCTTCTCCAGTGGAGGGCCTAAGATTTGAAGCTGTTTTCTCCATTCTTCCTTCTCTGTTCCTCTTCAGCCTCCTTTTGGATTTCCTCAATCAGCTTTTCATCATCCTCCGTGGGGTTGCTCCAGAGAGAGCACCTGGAACATTCCTGGCAAGAGGCTCCTGGAAAGAGAGGGTGCTGGTCATAGCCGTTGATAGAAACACGACAGACATAGCACATCTGGGGACCACAGCGGCAAGACATGCGGTTGCAGCCTTCAGATTTGATGAGGAGGGCCCCACACTGGTGGCATTTTCTCATGGGAGGAGCAGTCGTTTTTTGTTTTTTGTTTTTTGTTTTTGATAGATGTCCTGTACTTGACGTCATCTTTTTCAGCCAGCTCCTCACAGGTGAGGCTCTCCATGCAGCTGAGTTCTGACTTCCCTGACCCGAACACTGCCTCTTGGGCATATCTGTAGCGTGACATTCTTTGCTGCGTCCACACTCAATCAGTTGTCCATCCTTTTGATACCGTTCTGCATTCATCTCCAGGGCAAGCAAAGGGTCTTCATGCTAGGCCATCTCTTTGATTTTCTGCTCATAGAATTCCTGCTCTTGCTGCAAAGCTGGAAGGAAGTCTTTCTGGTCATAGGATCTACAGAATCAATGCTTGTTTGCCAAAATGAACATTCTCCTTTCTAATTTTATGTTGCCCCGATCATATTTGAAATCTATGAAAGGATACTGGTTCATTTCTTTCCTCTTTTTCTGTTTCCTACTGGCTTTAGGTGATCGCGTCTACCATTTCTCAATAGCATCAGAAAGGGCCTTTCGGGTGATTGCATAGTGCCCTTTGAACTCATGTAGGGCCCATTTGATGTCTCTGCTGCTGAGCATCTTGAATTCAGTCATCAAGAGGTCAGCAGCTTGGATGAAGCATAGCTGGTCAAGTGATGCTAGTTTGGAATAGTCAAAAATGTCTACTTTAGGCAACTTCACATCATCCTGATGGCCAGCAGGCTGCTGTTGAGCTGGATAATAATATGGTCTTCTCTCTTTGGATAATCTGGGTTTACCAGAAGAAAATTACAAAGTACATTCAAATCACTGGAATTCTTCAAATGAATTATCTCCTTAACATATCCATTTGCTACATCTGGAAATCTTGCTTCTGTTTTTTTCACTGTGTAATGAGTTCTTCATCTACTTCAGCAGCTTCTTGTCCCCACGTTTTTCCAATTTGTCCTCCTGAGATGCTGCCAGGGGGAAAGCTGGCCCAGGGTCTTCATCAATTACAAACTGCTGACCTTCAAGTTTTCCAGAGGATCTGCTGGCTGAGGAGAATCAGGGCCTGGAATCCCCTCCTCCTGGGGTTCTGGCCTTGGGAAAGCAGGCTCTGGGAAAGTAAGAACATGGAGTCCACTTTGCTTCAGAAAGCTGCTCTTAGGGCACACCCTGATTTGTTGTCTCCTGAGGCTGTGGATTCAGAGCCTGGAATGTTGGATGGTCAAGCCAGTGTTCTTCAATTACCTGGTCATCTACTGAAGTATCTGGTTCTCCCAGATTTGATAAGAGATCTATCTCTGAGTCTTCAGATAGTTGGTTCTGATCTTTCAAAGGCCTACTCTCTGGGAAAAGAAGTTCATTTTCACCCAATATAATGACACTCTACTCCAATTTGTGCTTGACAGTGTTGTTTGCTGTCTGCTTAATGCCTTGTGTAGGTTTGGCTTATTTTTTGCCACTCTCAAGATACAGAAATTCACCACATTCATCCTCAGAGTCATCCTGTGTGCCAGAAACAGTGAGTCGTTACTAAAGGAAAAATTGTTGTGGGTATTTGTTTCATAGTCGGCACTAGAATTTCTAGGCTTTCTTATCCTAGTAGCCCACAATATTAGTAGTTCTGAGGTTAAAACTATAGCTTTAATAGATTTGGACATAAGTAAAATTATCAAATTTATGTTTCACTGGCAACTTCTGTGGTGGTTCCCATATTGGGAATGGTAGAGAAAGAGAAGAGCCTTCAGAGTTTGTTTTAAAGACAAAAGGGAGACTAAGCAGATGGCAATGTGTATATTTAAAAACAATCCCCTGCTTCCTTGAAGAAAATAAATCTGAAGATACAGGAAGGATTCTTGCTAGGAAACAGTTGACGGCTTCAGACAGGACAGCTGGCATGGACTAGAGTGTATGAATCTGTATCTGAATATATACCAGTGGGCAACCAATGGGGCAGTGGTGGTGACAGATGTTTGGACTTATGGTATATATTGAAAACAAATAAATTGCTGGGCAGTGGTGGCACACACCTTTAATCCCAGCACTCGGGAGGCAGAGGCAGGCAGATCTCTGTGAGTTTGAGACCAGCTTGGTCTACAGAGCAAGTTCCAGGACAGCTTCCAAAGCCACAGAGAAACCCTGTCTTGAACCCCCCCCCCACACACACACACACAAGATAAATGGTGTAGTGCGTAAATTTTCTTTGTTAGACCTTTTAGGATGCCTTGTTAATGTATAACTGTCCTTGTTTAAGTAGCTACATGGCCTATCTTTGTTCTCTCTCTCTCTCTCTCTCTCTCTCTCTCTCTCTCTCTCTCTCTCTATCTCTATCTCTATCTCTCTCTGTCTGTCTTCCTCTTCCCAGAATTCTCCTAATCTGGTGGCCCTGCCTATACTTCCTGCCTGGCTTCTGGCCAATCAGCATTTATTCATCAACCAGTAAGAGAAACATACACTCACAGCATACAGAAGGGCATCCCTCCTCATTACACCTTCCAGGGCTAGTGGGGCTAGAATACAGGCTGAGGCACATGTCTAGTCATGGTGATTGGAGACAGAGACATGGCTTATGGACTCCAAATTAAGAATAGCTGCTCTGATCTTTGAGGGCTTCCCTGGCTCCCAAGCATTTCCTCTTTCTCAGGCTGCTTCTTGAGAATCCACATGATTTCTCTTAGCCCTATGCCATTCAGCTGTAGAAATTCACATGTCTTTATATACCTACAGGAACTTCTGGGAAGGAACCATAGATGTCCTCCTTCCTCACTGAGCAGGAGCATCAGCTGAACAAGGTGGAAAAATTGACCCTTCATCTACAGATGATAACAAGGAGAGGAATGAACTGACCCATTATACCAGCAATGATTTGAACAGCAGGCATTCATCATGCCCCGTTCTCTGGTGACTGTCTTGACCCTCCTATGTCAAGCCCAGCATTCCTCAGGTCATTGCAGGCTCCACCTCCAGAGTGTCCTTCTGCCCAAATAAATTTTCCTGAGTATATCTGAGGCAGAACTGAGGCCTGGGCAAGAATGAGATGGGGACGCAGGCTGTTCTGCTTCCTCCAAAAGAAAAGCAGAGCCTGTGGCCTGAGTCACATTCGACTGTTAGGGGCAGTAGTGTGTGAGCTTACAACATGCATTTCAAGAAGGTTTGATAGGTGTTGGCTTGTGGGAGATGCTGGGTGCTATGGGTTTATGGTGAGTCTTTGTATTTGACTAGGTGATTTTTTGCTGGTTGTTCTGGGAGCAGGTTGAAGGGCTTGCCCTACTTGGTCCATCTGGGTGTGTGACTGGAAGGCCTGGAGTTCATCCCAGGTCCTCTCTGATCTTGTTCCTTGCACTCTGAGACAAGGCCACCAACCTGCATTTCTTTGACATAATAATTCTGTATGGGTTTTGTGTGTGTGTATGAAGGTCTCTCGAACAGGCCCCAATACTGCAAATATGGCAGCAGCAGGTTTTGCTCTTTTCACTTCCCTCTCCCCTGATATACTAATAGACTGCATTCCTAAATTTAGTTTCCAAGGACCATTCTCTTGTTTGGCCACAGACCCATTACTGAGACTATGCACCACAGTCCAGCAATCAAAATTCAGTAGTTGGTTACACTAACTAACCTGTTGAATTAGATTTCACCAACTTACCCTAGCACAGACTTTTCCCCCTCTTCTCTTTAAAAAAGAAAATCTGTTTGATATCTATTCTTGTGTGACGAAGATGCAGTCTTTCCCCAATCTCATTCTTATCCTCCTGAGGTAATAATCTCCTATGTGTTGCAGTGTCTGAGTGTGTTCTGTACTGTCTTCCAGGGGCTCCCTTATATATATATAGTGTGTGTGTGTGTGTGTGTGTGTGTGTGTGTGTGTGTGTGTGTGTCCAGATCCTGTGAGGCAGAGATTGGTAGCAGGGCTTAGGATTTGTGGGTCTCAGAGTTTCCAGGTGATATAAGTGCTGAGGCCAGGGAGCCACACTTTGAGCATCACTGCTCTCAGCCTTTGTGCTCACCTTGGTGCATCATCTGAATCTGCTTGGGAGTTTACAATGCTAATCTCATGTAGTGTCTCCTCCATGGAAACACTAATTACGAATTCTTGGCATCCTTGTAGTAATAGGAACACAGGATAAACAATCCATGTTCTGAAGACAGGGGAAATGTCATCACAGGCTTTAGGTAGGCCCAGACCTGTGGCACAGACTCCTGGGACCTTCTTACAGAGCTAGTCTTGAAAGACCCGCTCGAAATGCCCCTGAGCCCCCTGCCCCGAAGCTGCCGGGGCCTCCCAAGCCTTCACCCCGGCAGGGCTCGCGCCCCCGGCCCGCCCCGCCTGGCACCGCGCCTCGGGGCTGGGGCCGAGCAACGAGCACCAGGTGGGCCGGCACGAGAACGAACACCAAGTGAGCCGGCCTGGAGCCCTGCCCCTGAGCCCTGCCCGATGAGAAACACTCCGTCCCAAGGTCTCCGCCCCCAAGGTCAGCCATCTGGACGCGGAGGGAGGGGGAATTGAGTCTGTTGTACCAGACACCAGACCTTGAGAATATGCTGATCTGGAATGGCTCTGTGTCTCATTTGAACCATCCAATGGAAATGATTCTGTATTTCGCCTCATTTGAATAACCCTGTATAGCGCCTCATATACATTGACCAATGGGAATAGCTCTGTACAATGCCTCATTAGAATTATCCAATAGAATCCCTGCTCCTAGCTTGCACCTTTTTCCCTATATAAGGACCCCTTTCCCTTGGCTCGGGGCGCTTAGCCACACAAAGGCTAAGTCGCCCCGGGTACCCGCGTCTCCAATAAAGCTTCTTGTTTTTTGCATCCAGTTCGTGGCCTCGCTGATTCCTGGGTGTGTGGGTCTCCCTCTACGAAAGTGCCTCTTCGGGGGTCTTTCATTCTATCCCTTCAGGACTACTGAGGGAGCTCATGCAGCCCGGTCTTATTCCCTCTTGACACCCTGTCTTTCTGGCCCTGGGGCAGGGTAGCAAGTCTAATAATAATAAACATCAGGAGGTCCAGCACATAGGATTCAGGATGTGACATCCAGTGGGCTAGGGTAGTCACAGACACAGGCTTAATTCATGTCATCCCAGAGGGCTGTGTTCATGGGATTCTTTGTTCCTGAGGCTATGCCCTACCACAGGCTGAATTATGAGCTAGATATGCTGAAAATGGAACACCAGGAGGAGACGTCAGATCTGAAGAAATTCCCCAAGGAAAGTAGTGAGGCCTTGTACACATGCAAGGACCTGACAGAGAAGTCCAGCTTGGACCAGTGAGTGTCTGACTTGGATGGGACCCAAGCCCTTGAGCAGGACAGCTTCCTACCTTCTGAACCCAAGTGAGGACTGTGGTTCTAGCCTATTTACCTATAAGTTCAGATTGCGGTTTGCCAGGAGTTTCTCTGTTTTTCTCAAGAAACAGATATCACACAAGGCAGACAGAAGTGGATCAACATTTTTCTGGGTTCTGTAATGGTCTAAAAAGAGCCTTTAGTTCCAGGACAGCCTCCAAAGCCACAGAGAAACCCTGTCTCGAAAAACCAAAGCAAACAAACAAACAAAAAGAGCCTTTGGTGCAGGGAGGCCTGGCTCTACACATGATGGGCAGGTGAGGGACAGGGAGGGACAGAATGTTTGCTTGCAGGGCACAGAAGCAGAGGGAGTCCTCTGTTCAAGTGGGGGTAAGCGTAGAGGAAAAGCCAGAGAGCAACTAGGGGCCCTAGTGGCTGAAACCCACAGCTGCCCCCCTCCACAAGCCAAGACTGGTAGAACTCTATCATTTGTGTAATAAATATGCCTCTTCCTTTTATTTCTTATTTTTGCAGCAGGGGTTGGGGGCGGGCAGGAGGTTGAGACAAGGTTTCTCTGTGGCTTTAGAGGCTGTCCTGGAACTAGCGCTTGTAGGCCAGTCTGGTCTCCAACTCACAGACATCTGCCTGCCTCTGCCTTCCACGTGCTGGGATTAAAGGCATGAGCCAACACCGCCCAGCCTTAGTTCCTTTTATTTCAACTATAATTATTATAGAAATCATTATCATCATCATTTTCTGTACTGTTATAAACATTGCCCTTGTCTTAAATATGTCCAGGTGTCTGGAGACATGGCTCAGCAGTTAAGAGCACTGACTGTTCTTCTACAGCATCTCTGAGTGAATCCCAGATTACTGTGTGTGCTTGTGCCTGCTGTGGTGCACGTGGAAAGATCACAGAACAACTTGCAGAAGCCAGTTCTCTCCTTCCATCAAGTGGTAAATAAATCAAGAGTACTTTCAAAAGACATTGCTGTAGACCAACATGTGAAACTAAGAGAAGCAAAAAAAAAACTCTTTCTTTTTTAATTTTAGGAAATTGAATGATATATTTGCCATTGCTTGTATTTTGTTAACTATGTTATGAAATACTGGTAAGGGAAAATAGCCTGTATTATAATTTTTGTACAAAAGGAAGATTTAACAATGTATGTTTTCATGAAATTTTTCCTTACAGTTATTTCCTTTACTATTTCAGATTTCCATATGACTATACAATATAGTATGTTGCATTTGCTTCCTCTAATATCCTCTGGAATATAATCCCAATTAAAGAAGCTTATATTATGTAGCCTTATTAGTAATTGAATGGATTCCATTGGAGCACCATTAAGGAGAAAAAAATCAAGGTAAGTTATCAGTATGATGTTACCTTTGAAAGGACATATCATCAATACAAAGTTTTAAATGGCATATTCTTTCACTGTTAATGGAAATGTTGGTCCTGCCTGTTCTATCATTTTGTAAGAAGTATTATTAAATGTTTGGGCACTCACAAATTCTTCTTACACCAAAAAGCACATTAAATTCCAGACCTAGTCATAAGGGGCACAGATGATACAGAGAACAAAAACATTCTGACAAAATTTTGCCAAAAATCAAGCAGTAAAGCTTTACTGTGAGTGAATTCTGTTTCTTTAATTCCTTTTGATTGTTGTTTGGAAAACTATGAAGCAGAACTCTCTTGCCTTCCATTCCCTGCCCAGAACTCTCTGTTCCTTTCCCATAGCCACTTATTTTCCAATGGTTGATACTGAGACCTTTCTTCTGCCTCTCTCTGGTCTCTTTATGCTCTCCATTCTCTCTTGCAAACTTGTCTAAGGGTCAACAGTGAAGACACTGAACAAATGCCACACTGGCAGTTGGTGTTGTCACAACACTGGTGACATCACAGGAGATGCCAGTGCTCTCCAAGATATAATAGAATGTTGAAATGGACTGCTGATGTCGTATTGTACAACCCTTGCCTCTGTGCTATCTCAACCCAAATTGACATAAATCCAAGTTGCCCTTTCAAGGAGACTTCAGGATCACACGGGAAGCCCTTGAGTACCTCCTGCATCCAAAGCCAGAGATCTAGCTTTCTGATCCATTAGAAACTTCTTATCTGTGGGGAGTTCATGCCTCACTTTCCAAAAATTCCCTCTGAAGTGCACACTGAATAAAGTGAGATATAAAAGCTGCTGATAGTTTAGGCAGGAGACACAGAGCAGGAAACATGGGTCACTTGTACTGAATAAGCCCCTGGGGAAGATCCTCAAACTATTACAGGTTGGAGTGAGTCCAAACAAAGAGAAGTCATGTATGCAATGATAAAAATTTGCCCCAGAGCCTCAGCAGAGCTCACTCCAGTCATGAGAATGTTAGTGAAGATGTGAGAAACTGTTGCCAGGTCTGATTGCAGACACCTGAACCCAGGTGAGCCCTTAGACATCAAAAGCAAACACTCCCAAAAAGAGTTTGATGGCCCAAACCTGGAATTGGGAGGCTGAGAAAAGAGTCCTGAGAAGTAAGAAGTCAGCCTGGGCTATGTAGAGGCATCATGGGTAGGAAACGTAAAATACACATACATACACAAACCAGAATCATGTAGATCACTGCTATGGTGCTTCAATCAGCCAATATAACCCTTTGTCTGGAGCCATCTGTGACAATTCCCATGCTATTTTATAGGTGGCGCTGCTGTTTCTGGGTACGATATCTATTATAAGAACATGCAAAAGACAAGCAAGGAACCAGCAACAGGAAAGACTCAAGATTCTTGCAACACAGAACTTTATTAAGCCACACATCCCTTTTCTGCTTATTCTGACAGCCCATGACCAGCCTGGAATGCAAGTGCTCCAGATGTCTGAATTTTTTCTCTGCAAAGCATTTTCCTTGAACCTTAGGCCTGATGAGGGCTGACTGGTGATCTGTGTCTTTTTGTATGTTGAAGCCCTACACAAGTGAAGGGCGATGTCAACATTATTTCTAAATCGGGTCTTACAGAGACCAACAAGTTGAGGTCACCCTGGAGTTTAGGGGCAAGACGTGACAGGTAGAGTCTCATCTGTCAAGTTTCCTTCCTGAACACAATCCAAGTGCCAAGAGTTGAGATGAAGTGTTGTGGAGGGCAGGTGCTGTCCCTTGTCAGCTGGATCTCAGGGTTTTGAGAGGACATTAAAACTCTTCAAGTATGGGAGATCAGTGGGACAAGTGGCAGGCAAATACAGGAGGGATTTCTGTGTATATTTGGCTTGGGTGGATAACTATATCTCCTGAGAAGTGTTATATCTCACTTATTTGTTGGAAAGTCCAAGCTGTCTGAAATACTATGGATACAACTGTTTCCAGGCCCCTTTCTTCTTTGCTGGAATTTTCAGGCAATCTTTCTTTCTTTTTTATTTTTATAATTGTAATCAGACAAATTTTAAATTAGAAGCAAGCTTCTTTTTTGTTGTTGTTGTTGTTTTTTCGAGACAGGGTTTCTCTGTATTATTTTGGAGCCTGTCTTGGAACTCACTTGGTAGAAAAGGCTGACCTTAAACTCACAGAGATCCGCCAGCCTCTGCCTCCTGAGTGCTGGGATTAAAGACATATGCCAGCTTCTTTTACATGTCAATCCCAGTTTCCTCTCTCACCCCTCCTCCTCTGCCTCCCCACCCCACCCCTATCCCAACCTCTTTCTGCTCCCCAGGAAGGGTGAGGTCTTCCATGGGGGAATCTTCAAAGTCTGTCATCATGTAGAGCAGGGCCTAGACCCTCCCCCGTGTGTCTAGGCTGAGAGAGTATCCCTCTATGTGGAGTGGGCTTCCAAAGTCCATTCCTGTATTAGGGATAAATACTGATCCACTATTAGAGGCCCCATAGATTGCCCAGACATCCAAACTGACATCCTCATTCAGGGAGTTTGGAACAGTTCTATGCTGGTTTCCCAACTATCAGCCTGGGGTCCATGAACTATCCCTTGTTCAGGTCAGCTGTTTCTGTGGGTTTCTCCAGCCCGGTCTTGACCGCTTTGCTCATCACTCCTTCTAGGTCCCCTGCTGCATCTCTGCTTTGTGTGCATAAGGTATGTTCCCTCATTCATTCATTTATTCCTTCAATCATTCATTCATTTTCTCTCATTCTCTCCCTCCATCCTCTTCCTTTTGTCCTCCTCTGGTTCTAAACATTCAGGCTTGAGACTTACCCCTCTGTGGATGTCAAGTCTCAAATCTCTCTACAAGGAATGGGCTTTCTAAGTGGTCAGCTGGCTTTTTCTCACTCCCTTTATATGCTTCAGGTGACCCAGTGGAGAGCCTCCTCAAGCTTATTCAGTCACACAGGATTCGGCTTGGCCTTAGAGCTCTCAAGTCTGGCCTCAGAAGCCAGGAGAATATTGGCACAGTTCACAAACACTCGGGTGATGTGGAGATGCCCAGGTTATCTGCCTGGTCAAACTACAGTCTTTCTGTTGGTGGAGATGACACGTAGGGCCAGAACATGGTCACCAGATTAAGCAAACCATCCTCCTTGGTGTCATCTCAGGATACCCAAAGCTGGCAAAGAGAAATCATGCTCCATCCTTGTTCTCTGCATCTTAAAATCATTCAGAATGGGAGCTGAGTAAGTGTATTATCTCTGCTTGAACATTTGCCTAGCCAAGAAATCTCCTTTACCCAAAACATAACTTCAGGTTGGGTAGTGGTGGTGCATGCCTTTAATCCCAGCACTTGGGAAACAGAGGCATGCAGATCTCTTTGAGGTCAAGGCCAGTCTGCTCTACAGAGTGAGTTCCAGGACAGGACACAAAGCTCCAGAGAAACCTTGTTGAAAAAAAAAAACAAAAACAAAAACAAAAACAAAAAAAAAACAAAGAAAAAAACAAAACAAAAACCACAAAAACCAACCAACCAAACACCAACAACAAAACCACCAAAAAACAAAATGTAACTCAGATCTCTTTGGCTGCATCAGTTTCCTTTTATAAGTGCCTACTCTTTAGTCAAAAGCAACTACTGTCTTTGCTTAAACTTTCCTTTCTATAGTGCACTCCTTCGGTGGTTTTGTTAAAGGATTGGAAAATGGAGCCACATTTCTTTGCTTTAATTTTATTAAGTGATGTTCCCTAGCAACTACGGCCATTTATGTTACCTTCAGGTTTACTTTCTATAAAATCTAAAACAAAGCAGAGCTTATTTACATGGATCTGATTTAAATAATTTGCATACGTCCAAATACGATTCTCTGGCTTTAAAAGAGGAGTCTAAGGGTTCTGTGAATATTTACTATTAAGTTGTGCAAAGTCTTCATGCTTGATGCTTGCATCCCTCTCCTCTGGTTGAACTGGGAACACCCTTCCAGGAACAGAATTATCTCAAATAACAACTTAAATAAAAAATTCGCATAAAACTGGATTAACACAATATTTAAAATAAAAAGGTTAGCTTGGTATTGACAGTTACATAAACACAGCATCTTTCCACACTGATAGGAACCATTAATGTCTGAAAAGGTGCATATGCTCTATATAAATATTCACGGTGGTTAATGAATGCACTGCTCCCCTTAGAAGTGATAATGTGCTGAACGCACAGATCAAGGAACACTGAGCTTGGAATTTTTAGCACTTGTCATCCAAAGTGCAAAAGTGCAACATTTGGGTGCATTACTGCATACACTGGGAAAGTGTTCACTGTATGATTGCTCTTACAGAGTACGAAGCTTCTGTGCCACAAGATAGTTCACAGCCTCCTCTAACTTCAATTCTAGGGATATTTTGCCATCTTCTGGCCTCTATGGGTACTGCAAGCATTACTGTATAGACACATTCTGACTAAATAGCAATATACACATAAAATAAAAATTATCCAAGTGTCTAGGCACTGTCATTAAAAGTGTTTATCACAATGACCCCTTTGGGGTATATTTTTTGTTTCTTTTTTTTGAGACAATCTTACTATGTAGACTGGACTACTAAGGAACTCAATATATAGCCTAGGCTGGCTTAGAATTTAAAGATCCATCTGCCCAAGCATCTCATGTGTTGGAATTAAAGACATGTAGCAACACTTCTGCAATAATTGTCTATGTATTTTCAATAGGAATAGGAGAAGCTACATTTATAGACAAGAATTTCAGCACTATGAACTTAACCTAGTTGATCCTTTTGTTTTTCTGATGGACTGTGAGGTGGGTTCCAGCTCCAATTCACATTCTCAGAGCTAGAGGGAAGCAATCCCTCATTTGCATGAGGATTCAAGGAATTCCTGCCCAGTAGCATCAGTTCAGATTTGGTTTTCTGTCTTACAGGTTTGAAAAGGAGTAAATTCTATACTTGTCTGCTTTGATTATGTTCAGTACCACTGGGCAGCCTGTGTAGAATGCAGAAGTAGCTATGTCCAGGAGAAGGTCATGTTTCTCACAGACACACTTTTGTGTGGACTCAATGAGCATGGCTGCTGCTGGGCACCTGCAGTGCCTCCAGTGCAGGAATGGCAGAACCTCAGCACACTCACTCAGGAAAGAAGTGAATCCAAAAACAATCTGAAGAGCAAAAGCTCAGGCTTGGATGCTGTACTTTCAGGATGACAGTGAAAGAGGAAGCCTCATGCTCATCCTTTCCTTATTGGTATAGAGACAAACTCAACAACAATATGAATTTGCCTTTGTAACACATGGAGGACTTGATTAAAATTTCACAGAATGCCAGAGGATGCATCCAAAGCCCCTTCCCTCCCTGGAAATTGACCTACAATTATTAGGAAATGGTAACACAGAGAAAATCCTGAATACTTACTCCCTCTGTGTGGAAGAAAGAAGGGGGGACTTGTTCAATGTGGGGGCTGCCTTTGGAAGAGATTGTGTCTCACATAATTCAAAACACTAGGGAAAGAAAAACAGAATTCTTTACGTGACAAGTGGAAGGCCGTGAGACTCCACAAAGGGAGGGCAGGAGTTGTTCCAGCACCAAAGACATTGCAGTATTTCCAAGAGACCTCAAGCAGGATGGGAGTGATATTACAGGCCTCAGAGATGCACATGGGCACATCTCAAGTGGAAAACTACACAACAAGCCAATGCAGACATGAGGGTCATCTGCCCTACGCACTACTTCATCACAATATAACCCTGGCACACTGAAGGCTTACAACTTGACAAATGTCTGGCAGTTGGTTGGGCTTCTTCCTGGCATCCAAACTCACTGGGAGACTTGGAGTGTGAGGACAAAGTCAGCCCAGGGGCAGCCCCTGCTGTACATGGGAGATATGCTTTCCACAGTATCTGTCCATGCTGGTCCTAGGCCCTGGGCTTTGCCTGGTGATAGAAGTGCTACCGAACCCCCATGTGTATAGGTTTCCAAAAGTGACAAGGAAGGGCAGGATATGTGGTACTGGGTCACCAAGTTAGATCCCTTCTCACAGGTCAAAGAGGCCATGCAAGGTTCTGAAGATAGAGCCAGGTCCCTGTGGACTTTGGAGGAACCTTGAAAGGAGTTTGTTATTGTTATTGTTTTCATTGTTGGGACCAATCCTGGGTCCTCACATGCTGTGCAAGGGCTTTGCCTCAGCAGAGGATCATTTTCTAATCCAAACTCCTAAATTTTCCCCAAACTGGAAGTTCCTGAGCCATTCACATGGTTCCATGGACAGAATATTCCTCATATGGCATCAGGGAATGAATACCCTCAACAGAGACACGGTGCAAATGTTGCAGAGCTTATGTTTCTTTAGAGGGCCTTTTTGTCTTTTTTTTTTCTTGGGGTCTACCATTCCCTCAGCCTCATAAACTGTTTTCCAACTCCTCTCCTGTGGGGTTCCCTGAGCTCTGAGAGCAAGGATTTCATGGCAATATCCCATTTTTAGGGCTGAGTGTTCCAAGTGTCTGGCTATGTGTCTGAATTTGTTCCCATCTGCTAAGGAATTGATCTATGAGTCTATCAAAATATCATTAGAAGTCATTTTTTCAATATGTTTCTCTCTCTCTCTCTCTCTCTCTCTCTCTCTCTCTCTCTCTCTCTCTCTCTCTCTCTCTCTCTCTCTCTCTCTCTCTCTCTCTCTTTTCCTTTTAGACCAGTATCATTTAGTTTTCCAATAGCTTCCTATGCTATTGGTCGGGGAATTGGGAGCGTATGATCAAGATATATGCAAGGAAACAGAAGTGTTGTGTTGCTGCGCCCTCTTCTGGCCAAAGTTCATCATGTGCTTGTTCTGTAGAAATGAGGCTGTGCACACCAGGTGTAGGGTGCCACCTTGTGGAAGTTAGAATTTAGTGCACCTGAGCACTGTATTCTCTCACATTTGCCTTGGTCCCTATGTTTCCCAGCCTTAGTCATAACGGAAAGGCACACTTGTTCTCTGTTGAGATTCATGCTCACCCCTCTACCTTACAAAAGCCTAAAGGTCTTTCAGACCAATGATAATTCTAGGGAACCCAGGTCACTGAATATCATTGGACAACTGTCTAGTGACATCTGTCTAGTCCAATGGGACACTGTTCTCCAAATACCCAGCTGTAAGTTCTTACTTTATAAGCCATGTCAGATGCCATGGTAGAAATGCAGTCATTATCCTGACCTCCACAAACAAATGGCACATTTTATAATGAGCTAATAGGAACATCATTGTTTGTGGCTGTAAGAAACTGTGCCTGCCATGGTGGTGCCCACTATTATTGGGAGAACTCAAGGAGGAGGAGGGCAGAGGCAGGCAGATATTAGAAAGATCATCCGGGTCTACATAAGTAACTCCAGGCTAAATACACACAAAAGAAACTTGTTCCAAATAACATTTTCAGCAATTGGAAACCAAGATGAACATATCATTGTAAATATTATACTTTACATCCCTTTTGTGTGCAGAGTGTAAGACCAAACTTGGTCATTCCAAGAGAACATTCATGACAAACTCAGAATGTCCCACGCTAACCGCCTCGCCAGCAAAAACGACACGGGGACACTCCTCAGGATCCTTCTGCAGTAAAGCTCTAATGCCTCTTGAGAGGAAGGGCATTAGCTTACAAAATGGAGACCCTGAACGCTCGAAAACCCCTCCTTATATAGGCTGGCAACCGTCGCCTCAGGAGTGTTACATTCTGACTGGCTGAAACCCTCGGACCATGTGACTTCAGCTGATCGAACTATATGACGTTACGGGAGGGGCGGAGACTAAGGGCAGGAAAGTTACAAAGTTACCCATTGCGCATGCGCACAGCTTCCAATGGCTCCTTACATAGGCACCGGCTCCTAACATCAGAAACCCAAGCAACCAGGCAAATAAGAACAAAAGTTATGAAAACATTAATATAAAAATGTAGCCACAGGGCTGGAGAGATGGCTCAGTGGCTAAGAGCACAGGCTGGTCTTCCAGAGGTAATGTGTTTGATTCCCAGCAACCATACGGTGCCTCACAACCATCTATAATGAGATCTGGTGCCCTCTTCTGGTGTGCAGACATACATGCAGGCAGAACAGTGTATACCATAATAAATAATCTTTTAAAAAGCCGGGGGGTGGTGGCTCACCTTTAATTCCAGCACCCTGGAGGCAGAGGCAGGAGGATCTAAGCGAGTTCGAGACCAGCCTGGTCTATAAGAGGTAGTTCCAGGACAGACTCCAAAGCCACAGAGAAACCCTGTCTCGAAAAACCAAAAAGAAAGAAAAAAAAAAAAAAAAAAGTTATCCGCCTGGAGAAATGTCTCAGTAGTTAACAGCATTTGCTGCTCTTCTAGAGGACCTGGATTCAATTCCCAACACCCACATGGCAGTCACAACTGTCTGTAACTTCACCTCTAGGGGCGTCGGACACCTTCACACCAATGCACATAAAATTAAGTTAAATAATTTTTTAAATGTAGTCAGGTGTTGGTGGCACGTGCCTTTTAACTTCAACAAACAGATCTCTGACTTACAGCTCAACCTAGTCTACAGAGGACAGCCAAGGATACACAAACAAACCCTGAATCGGAAAAACCAAGGGTGCTGGGTGTTGGAGAAGGGCTAAAACAGGATATTTTGTAAGCCAACATGGTTAATATTGTACTACTACTTAAAAAAGGAGCCAAGCCACTGGTGGTGGCTCACACCTTTAATCCTAGCACTCGGGAGGCATAAACAAGCGGACCTCTGTGAGTTCCAGACCAATTTGGTCTACAAGAGCTAGTTCCAGGACAGCCGCAGAGAAACCCTGCCTCAAAACAAAAGACCAAAAAAAAAAAAAACAAAAAAACAAAAAAACAAAAAACAAAAAACAAAACAAAACAAAAAAAACACAAGTAGCTAGGTGGTGTATCACTGCTTTAAATCCACAGCCAGCCTAGTCTGCAGAGTTCCAGGACATCCAAAGCACCCAAAGCTACACAGCATAACTATATCTTGAAAAACTAAAAGAGAAAAAAAAAAAAAATAAAGCAAACAGTTCCCAGCAACCACATGGTAGCTGGCAGCAATCTGAAACGAAATCTAGCCCCCTCTTCTGACCTTCAGAGACTTATGTGATGTGGACGGAAAACTAAATGAAAGAATAAAAGCCCAAGCGACAAACCCAAGTAGTAATAACCTTTCACTTGTAAGGAGATGCAAACCCCACACACCTAAAACAAAGCACAACAGACAGAAAACCTCCATATATCACTGCCATGTTAGTCTTGAAGTATTGCCACACAATACTGTTCATGTCTTAAATCCAACCATGCAAGACCACGCTGAATGACATAGTGAGCTAAAACCCGCCAAAACCATTAAAACAGAAAGGAATTAGACGCACAAATATATCCTAAGGCTGCTGTTCTCTAAGTATCCATGTAGAAAGAGTTCTCTTACGGTTACGGTGAGCAACTTTGCCTAGTATTTCCCATCATGCAATTCTATCCATGCAAATGAGGTCATTTCCAAGGTAAATGCTTGCAGGTAACTCTGATTGGCTGCCTGATTCTAACATTTCGTAGTTCTGACTTATTAAAGAAAAATCCTTGGTTTTCTGACTAAGGAATTTTTTGTAAGTTGTTTGAAACATAGGTATGTACCCCATCTGTGCTTTCTCTCCCTCCCTCTCTCCCTCCCTCACTCCCCCCCAACCTCAAATGACAGGAGGGAGGTAAGTGCAAGCAGTGTTGCTATGTCGCCGGTTAGTTTACACCTAGGAACCATTATAGGATTGTCCTTTTGTCGTTGTTGTTTTTTAATTGACCAATGACATTTGACTAAAAGGACAGAAGGTAGATAGCAGGTCCGGCCCTCTGTGAACCACTTTATCTCACCATGAGAAATGCAGAGAGACTGATTTGCCAGAAGAGGTCGCCAAAACACCATCTTTAGATTCTACCTTTGAATTGGGATATTCCGTTTTTCATTTGTTCATTGAGGTTCAGTTTGTGTTGCTCTAGTTATCCTGGAACTGGCACTGAAGACCAGGCTGACCTTGAACTCAGTACCTCCTGTCTTTGCCTCCTGAGTGCTAGGATTGTGGAACTGTGTTTACACATGATTCTGGGCGATGGAGAACACATTTCTGTTCTGGGACTTACTTAATTACTTATAAATGAGTGAGGCGAGGCTCCTAGATGTGCATATGAAGGTCAGAGGACAAACACATGAGTCTTTTTTCTTCTAACATGTGTGGTCTAGGAACATAATTTGCTAGGCTCAGTAGCAAGCACTTTTATTCCAAGAATGGTCTGCCCTCGCTGGTCCTGTGTGACTTGTTAATTTTTTTTTTTTTTTTTTTGCCTGTTTGTTTAAGATACTATTTATCTAGGCTGTCCTAGAACTTACTATGTATAACAGTTTGGTCTTGAGCTCAAAAAAGGTGCCTGAATCCTTGATATTGGTATTGAACCTGAATCATTAGGCACTGCCTGGAAGTATTTTTTGTTGTTGTGTTGTGTTGTTTTGTTTTGTTTTGTTTTTTGATTGTTTGTTTGTTGATACAGGGTCTTTCTGTATCTGCAGCATTCCTAGAACTCACTAAGCACACCAGGATGGCCTTCAAATCAGATATCTGCCTTCCTCATCCTCCTCTCAGATTAGATTAAGGCAAGGACACCACACCTAGCCCAGGAAATATTTTCAATGACTGTTGTTAAATTTAGTAAAACCCCTCCCTCTCTATTGATCAGATGACAGTAAGCAATTACAGTGAGACCTCCTTTGTCTTTCAGGTCAATGTCATCAACACATGTCATCGAAGAATGTTACCACCAGTCAGTAACTTTGGCAGACATGTTCAGCAGCAGCTGGTTCTACCCAGAGCTTCATGAATGGAGTGTGCATGTCTCTCAGGGAGCACATGGCAATCATGCAACATCGCCACCAAGGATAACTTCCAGGACAATATAGAAGGTAAGCTACATGGGTATGCTGCTGTAACAACTCATTGTAAAATTTCAGTCGCAGGATGAGGGTGCACAGACAGCAAAGCTGCTGGCTAACCTACTTGATGACATAATGTTATTATTTATTTGAGTGTTGGTGTTTTGCCTGCCTGTCTGCCTGCAAAACCCTCCAAATTCCTGGAAGTACTCTTCTGTGCCCATGTGTTCAAGGCTACTTTCCACTCTCTCTTCTGTCAAGTTTAGTGTTACTGGCTTTATGTTGAGGTCTTTGATCCACTGGACTTGAGTTTTGTGCAGGATGACAGATATGGATCTATTTGTCTCCATCTACATGGCAACATCCAGTTATGCTACCACTGTTTGTTGATGGTGCTTTCTTTTTCCTAATTGTATAATTTTTGCTTCTTTGTCAAAAATCAGGTGTTTATAAGTGTGTGGATTAATGTCAGTGTCTTTGATTCAATTTCATTCATCCAAATATCTGTTTTTGTGCTATTAACAAGCTTATGTTTTAATGGTAGCTCTATAGTTTGAAGTTAGTGATGGTGATGCCTCTGGAAGTTCCTTTATTACTCATGATTGTTTTCGATAACCTGGGCTTTTTGTTTTCCCATTTGTAGTTGACTATTGTTCATTGGAGGTCTATGAAAAAATTGCGTTTGGATTTTTATGGGGATTGTATTGAATTTGGAGATTGCTTTTGGAAATTTTGCCATTGTTATTGTCATACAGGTCTTTCACTGGTTTGAGGAAGTTTACCCACATATTTCATATTATTTGTGGCTATTGCAAAGGGTGTTGTTTCTCTGACTGTGTTACACTGTACCTGTCATTTGTAAATAGGAGGGTAGTGATTTGTTTCTCTGGGAGTGGTAATTGAACGTCTAGAGACCTAAAGAGGTTCAGTGGCACTAGTTTGGTGGTTAATACATGCTTATTCATCAGGTAAAGCTTGGGGGAAAATTACGCATTTAAAACACTAAGGATGTCTATTTCCCTCATTATATTCCTCATTATATTCCTGGTGCAACCTTACACATGGTTGCACCAAAGATGGCAATTGGTTTCTATTGTCCCATCATAAAGGATGAGGGCACCATCCATGTACATACATGCTTGTTACCATGCATATAAGCAAGTCTGCATACCTGCCTGCCTGGCTGTGACCCAGCCAGTGCCGTTGCAAGTCCTGAAACTCACTTTGTAGAGCATGCAGGCCTCAACACTTTGTAAGTTAATATTTGTTAATAATAATGTCGCTTTTTAAAAATTCATATTTATTTAGATATTTGTCTATGCTGCTGCTCCCCATGACACAGTGCCTACACTATTTTTGTGATAAACATTATTCCTGGGCTTAAAGAAGTTAAAAGCGAGCCCGTTGTGGTGGTCCATGTCTTTAATCCCTGGACACTGGAAGCAGAGGCAGCTGGATCTCTGTCTTCCGATTTGGCCTAACACACAGAAAGAATTCCTGGACAGTAAGTTTTTGCAAAATAATGAAAGACCCTCAGGTCCCTAAGGGGCATAGGGTCCCGAGGAGCCCCCGAGACTCAGAAATCAGACCAAGAGCTGTAAAAGCAAGAGGGTTTATTGAAAGAATGCGCATTCGGGTGTCAGCAATATCGGGAAAGCTGCACATCCCAGCATGGGGTGCAAGCTCCTTATATAGGAAACAAACAAACAAACAAACAAACAAACAAAAAAAGCCGCAGATTAGTATACAGGCAAGGGGCATAAAGTGAAAGATTACAAAGTATGATCTCATGTTTGAGTGGTCACCCAGGTGTGACCTGTGTTTCTACAAAGGAAAAACCATAGAACGTACCCTGAAAAGTCCTTGATTGTCTGTTGGCCAGCCAGGTGTGACCCAAAGAGGTTTGTCTTGGCGATTGCCCCTGTCTAAACCATAGGATGTGCCCGGGGTTGGGGGCAACTTCCTGGTAATGGGCCACGGCCTGTGGGAAAAACTTTCTTTTTCTCTCTGTGAACTTTAAGATCTTTTAAAACTTTTTTTTTCTCAATAAACTAAAATCTTTTAGTCCCCAATTTTTTTTTTTTTTTTTTTTTTTGTTGTTGTTGTTGTTGTTGTTGTTGTTGTTGTAGTTGTTTTTGTAGTTGTTGTTGTTGTTGTGAGGTTTTAATCTTAAAACCTATGGTCCTTCTTATTGCCTGAGAGCCAACTGCCTGCTGTTCAGTCGCAAGCTCAAGTTTTTTGGGTTTACTTTGATTATCATCTAAATATAAACTTAAGGGGCTTTTCATCGGGCCAGAGGCACCTCTGTCCAATCTATGCCTGACTCTCTGGACAGAGGAGAAATATGCAGGCTTCTAGCCCAAATCTATAGTTTTTGTTAAAACTCAAAGATATAAATATATTTCTGCCGTTCTACAAATACCATATATATATAGCTTTTTCTGCAATGCAGATTTCAATACAGCTTGGTAATGATAAAATATCTAAAACTTCTATGTCCTATTATATAATAAAGTTCATATAGGTTTCAGAGGATCAAAAGTCATAAAGCTTGGATCCACTTCTCACAGGTAAAAAGGACTCCAGATAAGTACAACATTTATTATCCCATCTATTTGCTCCCAAGGATAGGAATTTCTCCCTGATCTTGGAACTCCTGTCCTTCTTGACCACTAAAAATATAGGCCTAAAAATTACAATAAGAAAAATAAAATTTAACTTCTGTTCCCAGTTTAAACGTGTCTCAACAGATTTCCAATTCTGACAGATGAGTATCAGTTGCTGACTACAGCCTGCTCCTAAAGACTGTGAGCCCTACACTTGCTATGGATGTAAACCAGTCCAATCGATATGGACACCCTTTATCTCTACAACAGAATCTGCCAACCAAAAAAAAACTTTTTCTCTCTATGAACTAAAATCTTTTAAAACTTTTTTTTTCTCGATAAACTAAAATCTTTTAATACATTGAGAAACACTGTCTCAAATAAAATATTAAAGAAACCTGGCCTGAAGCCCAGGGCTTACTCCTTCCCTCATAATTCAGATTCCCAGCACTGCTGTTCATTTTTGTTTGTTTGTTTGTTTGAGCCCTACACTTGCTATGGATGTAAACCAGTCCAATCGATATGGACACCCTTTATCTCTACAACAGAATCTGCCAACCAAAAAAAACTTTTTCTCTCTATGAACTAAAATCTTTTAAAACTTTTTTTTCTTGATAAACTAAAATCTTTTAATACATTGAGAAACACTGTCTCAAATAAAATATTAAAGAAACCTGGCCTGAAGCCCAGGGCTTACTCCTTCCCTCATAATTCAGATTCCCAGCACTGCTGTTCATTTTTGTTTGTTTGTTTGTTTGTTTGATTGATTTCAAGTGAATTGTAGTATGTTCATGACTATGTATTTAATTTTATGTTTTTTATTGTTGTTTTGTTTTTGTTTTTGAGAGAGGGGGGGCGCGGTCTATCTGTATCATCCCAGCTGTCCTGGAACTAGTTACATACACCAGGCTGGCCTCCAACTCAGAGAGAGAGAGAGAGAGAGAGAGAGAGAGAGAGAGAGAGAGAGAGAGCAGTCTGCCTCTGCCTCCCAAGGTTGGGATGAAAAGCATATATCACCACCTACCTCCTAGATAATTTAACCTCTCTCTCTCTCTCTCTCTCTCTCTCTCTCTGTCTGTCTTTCTCTCTCTGAAACACACACTGTTTGTTTGTTTGGCCCTGCCAGCCTGTCCTGGTGGGACTCAAACACAGACAGATACACACACACACGCACACACACACACACACACACACACACACACACACACACACGAGGGGGAACATAATAGTGTGGAAGGTGCTGGCAATAGGGATGGAAATGAGTGACTATTAAACTGTTGTATTCCCTAAAACTTCAAAATAAATAAATAAACAAACAAATACATAAATAATAATTTTTTATTAATACATTTTTTTCTTTTTCTTTCTGTTTTATATCTTTATTTATTTAATTATTTATTTTTTTGGTTTTTCAACAGAGGGTTTCTCTGTGGCTTTGGAGGTTGTCCTGGAACTAGCTCTTGTAGACCAGACTGGTCTTGAACTCACGGCCTAAGAAATCTAATACATTTAATGTAGTTCCTGCTGTTTGCTCTGCAGACCACTCTGCCCTCGAACTCAGAGATCCCAGGTCCCAAAGAGGATGTGTGGACTCTCTGGATAGACATGATCTGAGGGTGAATTGGGCAGGGTGCCTGCCTGCCAGCAGCATTTTATGGAGAAAATAGGATACCTTTTAAGACTGGCTGGGGGTTGGTGGGTACATGCCTTTAATCCCAACACTTGGGAAGCACAGGCAGGCTGGTCTCTCTCTGAGTTGCATGCCAGCCTTATGTATGTAACTAGTTCCAGGGCAGCTGGAGTTATATAGATAGAAACTCTCTCTCTCTCTCTCTCTCTCTCTCTCTCTCTCTCTCTCTCTCTGTCTCTCTCTCTCGACAACAAGAAAATATATAATTAAATACAGGTGGATCTCTGTGAGTTTGAGGTCAGCCTGAATTACAGAGTGAGTTCCAGGACAGCCAAGGCTACACAGAGAAAAAGCTGTCTGGAAAAACAAAAACAAACAAACAAACAACAAACAACAAACAAACAAACAAACAAACAAACAAACATTGTGAGTTCGAGGCATGCCTGGTATACAAGAGCTAGTTCTAGGACAGCCTGCAAAGCCACAGAGAAATCCTGTCTGGAAACCCCCCCCCCAAAAAAAAAACCAACCAACCCTACCCCCCCCCACACACAAACCAAAACCTTTTAAGACTGTACACTTGGACACACATAGGATTCAATGGGAGACAAGGGGCTTGGCAGCTGGGGTGTGGCTTTGAGATAGGGAGTTGAGAAATCTATCCTTGACCTTGACAATAGGCAACAGTCGTATGTTAATGGAAGGGCCACAGGTTCCTCCCTTGGCCCTTGGCAATTGCTCTGTCTCAACAAATCTTTTAGACCAGTTTTTGAGTTTTTCTTCTTTGAGTATCTTGTTCCTGTGTAAGTACAGGGACAACAGATGTTTCAAGCAAGAGTGTCCCCTTGTGGCCTCATGAAGAGACCTCTGGCTTCTTTCTTTGCGTCAAATCCAAACCTCCAAGTAGATAAGGATATATATCTCCCTAAAAGCGGGAGGGGTGGTGTGTCTAGGACTTTCTCGGTGAAAGTTAGAAGCAGTAATTCTGGGAGGAAGAAATTTTCCATGAATCTGCTGATATCCTTAAATCATACAAATATTAAAAGTCTCCCAAGTATGTATGTATGTATGTATGTATGTATGTATGTATGTATGTATGTAACAGGTGGAGATGAAAAACCAAACGTAGCGTGGCGGCCATCACAGGGTTCAGCTTTGATGGATTTTGTCAAGCAGACAGCTGTGCTGTGCTGGCCTTGTGACTTTCGCTCACCATTTCCTAACAGAGATGGCTGTGCCGCTCCGCTCCCTCGCTCCCCCTTCCTCTCCCTGACTCCCTTGCCTCCATACAGCATGTGACACATGATGGCTTTGACAGAATGGTATCAGGAAGAGAAATTTTTTTTTTTTAAATTCTTAAACCTTTATTAACCAAAATTAGAATTATAAAAAATGTTTCTCTAAAAGACATTAATTTTCATATTAGGTAGAGAATTGTATTTGAGGCCCTGTTGCAAATGACAACATGAATTATGGCAGTTGGAAGAAAGGCCTCATCATCTCCCTGGCCCCCGCAGTCAGTCTTCCTTCTGCAAATTAATGCCTCTCCTCTATGTGACGCTAAGCCAAAGGAAGGCCTCATCTCTTTGTAAGCTAATACTTGTTAATAATAATGTTGCTTTTTAAAAATTCATATTTATTTATTTATTTATTTATTTATTTATTTATTTATCTATCTATCTGTGCTGCTGCTGCTGCTGCTGCTGCTGCTGCTGCTGCTGCTGCTGCTGCTTCCTCCATTAGGCACCATCCAAAGTTTTGGTTTTACCAAGAATACCCTTCGGAAATGAAGGATTTGTAAGGCTTGACTACAGAATTTACCTGGGGCATTCAGGATAGGGTTAGAGCTGCTGGGACAGAATTGCTCACTAGCTAGATGAGAGTGGTTGGATATGCAGAAAAGGAATGCTTACAGTCACAAAGTTCACCTGTGTTGTTGTTTGGTTGGTTTTTTTCGAGACAGGGTTTCTCTGTGTCATTGGAACCTGTCCCAGAACTCACTCTGGAGAACAGGCTGACCTCCAACACAGAAAGATTCACCGGTCTCTGCCTCCCCTAGTGAGATCTGGGATTAAAGTCATGTGTCACCTCTGCCCAGCTTGTCTTTTAGTTTTGTTTCGGGGGGGATGGGGTGGGGATGATCTTTCCTTCTTTCTTTCTTTCTTTCTGTTTCTCTGTGTCTTTCTTTCTTTCTTTCTTTCTTTCTTTCTTTCTTTCTTTCTTTCTTTTTAAAATTTCCTACAATGTATTCTGATCAGAGTTTCCCTGCCCACAACTCCTTCCACCACCCACCCAGCCAAGTGGTTTGTTAGAAGACTCAGTAAGACTCTTGTTGTAGAAAAATAATATTTCCTTCTCAAGTGGTTATCAACTGGAGCTAAATTCTGGGTTAGGCTTCTGTCCATTGCCCTTCTCAGCACTGGTGCCCCATCTGGCTTAGATAGATCTGTGCAGGCAGGCCCTAGTTTTTGACTGACTGACTGACTGACTGACTGACTGACTGACTGACTGCCTGCCCGCACAGAGGCAGCTGGCTTGCCTTTGTAAAATTTACTTCATAATGGAAAGTTGAATCCAAACTACACAGGAGGGACAATGTGTCAAATTAGGATTGTATGATTTTTTTTTTGTTGTTTGTTTGTTTGTTTTGCTTTGTTAGTTTTCTTTCCTTGGCCTTGGGTCCCATCCTCTATTTTTTTTAGCATGATCTGGGTAATTCCACAGGTAAGGTAAAAGTTAAAAATAGGGAAATTCAAGGGGTTCTAGCTCTCATTTACACAACAGCTCTAATATTCTCTCTCTCTCTCTCTCTCTCTCTCTCTCTCTCTCTCTGTCTCTCTCTCCCCTCCCTCCCTCCTTTCTTTTTTCTTTCTTCCTTTTTCCTGGTATTGATCTAAAAAGTGGACCGCTTCAGGATCTAAGCTTAAGTAATCTGTAGCTCAAGCAGATGGGGCTGAGTTAGAAGGACCCACCAAGCTATCTCAAATACCAGTCTGGCCTAAACAATAAGAGTGGGTATCAGTTACTCTACTTCACTTCGAGGTTTCCAAAATCCACATCAAACAAGTAGTTGTGAATTTTTCTTTCTTTTTACTTAAAGGGTACTCTCATCTGCTCACAGTTTCAGTTTAGAAGGTTTCCCATTTAGAGTTAGATTTTGTGCAGGGAGATAGCATTTTCAGTTTTTCAAGACAGGTTTCCTCTGTGTAGCTCTGGATGTCCTGGCACTCGATCTGTACACCAGGTTGGCCATCAACTCAGAGATGCTCTTGCCTTCAGAGTGGTGACTTTAAAGGCATTTGCCAAAATTCCCTGCTCCAAACTGCTGCATTTTTGTTATTCTGTTCATTATTCTCTCTCTCTCTCTCTCTCTCTCTCTCTCTCTCTCTCTCTCTCTCTCCTTTCTTTTGGCTTTTCAAGACAACCTTGGCTGTCCTGGAACTCACTCTGTAATTCAGGCTGACCTCAAACTCACAGAGATCTCCCTGACACAGCCTCCTGAGTGCTGGCATTAGAAGCATCCCAGGAAATTTTACCTTTCAAATGTATGTATGTATGTACGTAGGTATGTACGTACGTATTATATTGTATGTGCCCACTCCTGAGAATCCAAATCTTCTGTCTCCCCCAAAATAAAAAACAATTAAAGTTAAAATAATTAACCTGTCATTAATGAAGATAAACATCCAAAATAAGTGAATAAAAGCTGGGGGAACCTGGCCTGGGCATGGGATGAAGCCTCAGGTTTTGGCTTGGAAAGCTGAGCAAGTCTAGCAGTAGGTGCATACACTGAACAAACCAAGTTGTGGAGGTTGTTGGTACTTGGGGCAGCATGAGAAGATTCCTGGATACTGATTGTAAAGTGATTCTTTCTTTCTTTTTCTTTCCTTCTTTCTTTCTGTCTGTCTCTGTCTCTGTCTCTGTCTCTCTCTGTCTCCTCTCTCTCTCTCTCTCTCTCTCTCTCTCTCTCTCTCTCTCTCTCCCCTTTCCTTTTTTT
Source organism: Cricetulus griseus (assembly GCF_003668045.3). Taxonomy (NCBI): domain Eukaryota; kingdom Metazoa; phylum Chordata; class Mammalia; order Rodentia; family Cricetidae; genus Cricetulus; species Cricetulus griseus. The sequence continues at coordinate 5,322 of NC_048598.1, read as the reverse complement.
TTTTTAAAAAAAACAAAAGGGTCCTGAATAGAGCTACCATTGCAGGAACCACAGGCACACAGCGTCTGGATGCCTCCTGCCCCCACCCCATACAGGTGCTCACTCTCTCACCACATATGCAAGCACCGACCCACCAAAGGAAAAAACAGGAAAGAATCGGGCCCAGAGAGGTGGAATTTCCAGATTTTCCAGAAAACATATGGTGGGGTCTGGTGCCCTCTTCTGGTGAAAGTGCACGGGTGTGGATAGAGCACTCGTGCATAAAATAATTACATGAGCTTTATTTATTTATTTATTTATTTATTTATTTATTTATTTATTATTATTGTTGTTGTTGTGGTGGTGGTTGTTGTTAATTAATTTGGTTTTTCGAGACAGGTGTTCCTCTATCGCTTTGGACCCTGTCCTGGAACTTGCTCTGTAGACCAGGTTGGCTTCAAACTTACAGAGATCTTCCTGTGTCTGCCTACCTAGTGCTGCTGGGATTGAAGGCCTGTGCCAACAACACCCGGCCTGTTCTTTTCTTTTCCTTTCCCTTGGTCTGTAAATTCACATTTCTTTTTCTTTCTTTCCTTTCCTTTTTTTCTTTCTTTCTTCATTTCCTTTTTTTTTTCTTTCTTGCTTCATTTACCCCTCACCCCAGAGAGGAAGCTAACCCTGTATGGTGGTTTGTCTCAATCAGGAGAGCCTCCTCACAATCCTTCACAGGAAAATTGGTTTTAAGTTCTGACCCTTTAGAGAAACACAGAGAACAAAAGGATCTTCAAAATTATGTCACATGCTAGCTTCCATCTTGGTGAAGTCACTAGCCAAAACACACACACACACACACACACACACACAGAGAGAGAGAGAGAGAGAGAGAGAGAGAGAGAGAGAGAGAGAGGAGAACCAGAGACACATGACTAAAATCTGTCTGAAAATAAATTTAATGCACAAAAAGTAACAGAAAAAGCAGGCAGGTAGGCAGGCAGGCAGGCAGGCAGGCAGGCAGGCAGGCAGGCAGGCAGATAAAAACTTCCCTTCCCCAGAGTCACAGAAACAAACAGGTAGGTGTGGTGGTGCACGCCTTTAATCCCATCATTTAGGAGACACAGACAAGTTTTGGAACTCTGTGAATTGCAGGCAGGCAGGTCTGGTCTACGTACTGATTTCTGAGGCTATGTGCACAGGCCGCTCTCCCGACTAAGTCACTGAAAATGTGGAATCCTGCAGGGCAGTGGTGCTTCACAAGCCTTTAGTCCCACTAGCACTCACTCACTCACTCACTCACTTTGGTGGATGCAGAGGCAGGCAGATCTATGGCCTGGTCTACCAAAGGGGGCCATGGCAAAAGTAACCTTGGATGGAACTACCTGTAAGAGACTTGGGCAGAAGCTGCCAGGATAACTCATTCTAATGAAAAGGATAGCTGCCTTCAATCCTTTCCTCCCTGATGCATAACACTCAGGCTCATAAAAGACACATTTCATGGTCAGGTGACCTACCAATCCTTACCCTCTTCTAACCCACTATCTAAACACCTGCACACACACCTGTGTGTGAGACCTTGCTAACCTCCTGCACTCTCAAGGACTCATGCACAGGGACATTCCTCAGCCTGGTTATCAGGCAAGCAGCCTCAAACGACCTCTCCCTTCCTGCCAAGCTCCCCGCTTGGCACCCCTATATCAGGTCCCTGTGTGTGTGTGTGTGTGGGGGGGGGGTTGCAGTTTGATCATCGGGGTGTGAGCTCGTGTGTGGGACCCCGCAAGTCGGGGCACACTGGTCTACAGAGTGTGAGTTCCAGGATAGCCAGGACTGTCAAAGACACCACCCCTACCTACCCCGGTCTGTGGTTTGAGAAATACCTCCTTGCTCAGCCTAGACCCGGGGGGGGGGGGGGGAAGATCCGGGAGGAGCAGGAGGAGGGGTCGCTTGGATTGGAATGTAAAAAAAAAAAAAAAGTTAATACATTTAAAAGATAGATAGATTTGTTTGAAAGGTAAAATTACTCGGTGGTATTATTTAGTTTGAGAACTGGGGGGCGGTGGGGGTGTGTGTGTAGGTAGGTGTGGGTGGTCGGCGGCGGCAGCGGCAGCCAGCCAGAAACACAACAGCAAAACACAAAAGCGGGAGCAAGCCGGTAAAATGTCCCAGAGCTGCCATCTGCCCCCTCCCCCCTCCCTTAATCGTGCCAGCTGGTAGCCTCACATGGTCTTATAAACTACCGGTAGAGAGTGATTCGCCTGTTTTCCTAGCTTTGTGTCTTTAACTTTCGCTTTCGTCGGCTGAGGGTGTAGGCCCGAGTCTACGTCCCGGCGTGTTGACGGGCAGCGTTTGTGCCCTCACTCACTCGGGTGAGGGGGTGAGTACCCTGCCCTGTCCTGTCCCGTCCTGTCCTGTTGTGTGTTTGTGTCCCCAATCCCGCCCGCCGGGAGGGTTGCGATCTGTTGTGGATCTGTTGTGTTGGTTCTTGGACGATCGGATCGAGACGGCTGTCGGGCGACACCTAGCGGCGGCAGTAAGCTACAACACGCCTGGTCCCCGGGCGCTCGGTGACAAGGGCGGTGACTCGCCTGCAGTCAGCCGACCAGAGCGACGAGAATCCAGGCACGCTGGCGGGTGTGTCCCGGAGGCGGTGCGACGTTTGTGAACGGTCTCTGTGCAGGAGGTTGTACCGGTAGAATAAACGAGAAGGTGGTGGCTGTTCTGTGTGCTACCATGGCCAGATGGAGGTGTGGTGGCGGCTTGAGCTGGTCGACCAGAAGCCTTTTAAAAGTCCTTCACGTCCCGTAACTGTAACTAACCCTCGGTCCCCGGCGGTGGTCTCGGCGACCCGAGGCCGAGAGGAAGCGCTGTTCCCGGATTCACTAGCGGGCCGGGACCCGGGATTCTCTGGGTGCCTCGGAACATTTTATCTTGTGTGCGTGCGGTAGCCACCCTCGGTCGATCCCCGGCGGTGGTCTCGGCGACCCGAGGCCGAGAGGAAGCGCTGTTCCCGGATTCACTAGCGGGCCGGGGCCCGGGATTCTCTGGGTGCCTCGGAACATTTTATCTTGTGTGCGTGCGGTAGCCACCCTCGGTCGGTCCCCGGCGGTGGTCTCGGCGACCCGAGGCCGAGAGGAAGCGCTGTTCCCGGATTCACTAGCGGGCCGGGGCCCGGGATTCTCTGGGTGCCTCGGAACTTTTCCTTCTGCGGAAGCCCTCGGTCCCCAGCGGTCGTCTCGGCGTCTCGAAGCCGAGAGGAGGCGCTGTTTCCGGCCTCACTGCCTGCTAGTTCCCGGTTCCTTGTAGGGTCAGACTTTGTTTTTCTTCGACGTGTCCTCCCATCCCGGGCTCCTGCCCTCCGGGTCCTTGCCCGAGAGGATGCCGGTGTGTGCCGATCTTTTCTGCATGTCTACCTCGCTCTTGGTCCTATCACGGTTATGAGGTCGACCAGTTGTTGCTTTGATGTTCGGTTCTCTCGTTGATTGGGACAATATTTGGGGCACTTCGCCGGTCCCGACTTCCAGAATTTCCGTGTGGTCTGTGAATTTATCACCGCTACACTGTCATCATATTCCAGTTTTGCAATCTGCTCTCTTTGTACCTGCAGATAGGTACTGACACGCTTGTCTTGTGAGTGGGTGACATTAGTAAAGGACTGCTCTCGGGCTTTTTCTGGTTCCTCGAGTGCCACTGGGTTCCTCCGTCCGGTCCAGCCTCTTGCCCCTTGGGGCTTCTCGGTACATGGAGAGACGCGGGGGGGACGGCCACAGTACTTTTACCGTATGCTATGCCTGTCTCCCTGCGAGTGGCCCTTTTGCGTGTCAGGCGTGCCCGCTTTGCAGTTGTCACCCGTGCCGTTTCTTTGGGATGGTGGGAGCCGCGGTCTTTTGAGAGAAGGCCTCGTGTTTGTTCCTTCCTGACCATGGGCGGTGTTTTTTTTTTTTTTTTTTTTTTTTTTTTTTTTTTTTTTTCCCCTTCTCTGGAGCTCCCGAGTTCTCACCAGGGGAAGCCGTCAGGGCTGTGCCTCCCGAGTGCACCTGCTTTTTTGTGCCCACAGTATTAAAGCTTTTGCTTTTCTTGCTCCGAGGGCGTCGGTGCTTTGTTTTTTTCCGTGGTTTTTTTGATGGCTTTTTTTTTTTTTCCCCCTATATGGTGGTGGTGTATTGGCTCTCTCCCGTTTCTCGTTCACGCTCGCTCGCTCGCTTCTCCCGTCTTGCTCGCTCCAAGTTGGCCTTAAAAAAAGGCGGTCTCTCCGGTTTTCTCTGGATCGATGTGGTACTCTCAAGCTCTCTTCGGGCCGGAGCCTAAGCCGCGCCAGGCGAGGGACGGACATTCATGGCGAATGGCGGCCGCTCTTCTCGTTCTGCCAGCGGGCCCCTCGCCTCTCCTCCCCACCGTTTGGTGGTGTGTGGAAGGCAGGGGTGCGGTTATCCGGTCTGAACCCTGTCAATCCCCGCACTTGTCGCTGTGGTTCGTGGGGTTCTTGCGACGTTGCCAGGTTGCCCCTGGCGCGGCTCGCGTGGTCTGCCTGGTCCCCCTCCCCGGACCGGGGCAGGGGGTGGCCAGTCTGCCGTGCTGCATGCCCTTCCCGACTGGCGTGTGCACGTGTCTCGCTCGCTATCCTCGCGGTGCTCCTGGAGCGCTCCAGGCTTGACCTCGAAGGTGCCCGTTTCTGAGCGGCGGCGTCGCTTCCCGCTCCCTGGCGTGCTGCCTCCTGCGTGCTCGGTCTGGCCTCGGTGGCGTGTGTTGTCGTTCCCGGCTCTTTGTCGACGGGGGTCCGTGCCGCTCTGGTTTTGCGAGGTGTCGTTTGTGGGGGGTCGAGAAAGTGGTTTCAGGCGGGTAAGAGTTCTCTTGCGGCGTTTCCCCGGGACGTCCGCATGTGTGTGTGGCATCTCTTCCCGCTTTGGGTGAGCGCCCGCCACGTACTTGGGCCTTCTCCCGTAGGCTCGTGCGTCGGTTGGTGTCGAGCGTTCGCGGCCGGCCTTTTTTGTGCTTAAGTGTATCTTAAGCCCGTTAATTTGGCTCACCGCCGTTCGCCCGGAGGTGGGTTTGAGAGGCCTGGCTTGTCCGGGGGTGCCTTTTTCTTGGCCCCGGTACCCCTGTCCGCGAGTGCTCAATGTGAACCCTGGTAAAGAGAAAAAAAGCCTTTACCGATACCGCGGGGCCCCCCCTCAAACGCTCGCTCGTGGCTTGCCCGTTTATACTCTGTGACGGGGTTTGAGTGTGCACGCTGTACCCCCGCACGCACGCACGCTGCCCTTGGCCACCGCGGCCGGGAGCTCGCCGGGTCGGGTCCGTCCCGCCCTCAGTGAGAAAAGTTGCCTTCTCTAGCGATCCGAGGAAAGGGCGTGC